>NW_011359704.1:0-4094 GCF_000735185.1 Notothenia coriiceps
AGATCTGAGTATTTCTACTTTTACTACAAGATCTGAGTACTTCTACTTTTACTCAAGTACAAGATCTGAGTACTTCTACTTTTACTCAAGTACAAGATCTGAGTACTTCTACTTTTACTCAAATACAAGATCTGAGTACTTCTACTTTTATTACTAAGACAAGATCTGAGTACTTCTACTTTTGCTACAAGATCTGAGTACTTCTACTTTTACTCAACATAGTAGCTTTCTGTCTCTTTGTGGTCATCTCTAATGTATTTTGAGTTATTGTGTTTCATTGTTTCTGAAGTGATGCTCGTAGTCTTGTTTTTGTCTTGGTGGTCATACTATGTGAATGTTGTGTCTCTTCCTGGTTAGTCTCTCTTTCAGGATGTCAGTAATCCATCAGCGACTGACAGTATCTACTGTAGCCGGCAAACATCTGAATCACAGAGAAATTAAATAAAACATCCATCCTCCTCCTCTGTGAGGAACCGCCTGTCTTGCACCGTGACACCACACTTGATAAAAAGCTGCTCTTTGTTCTCGACACCGCTCATCTGTCGGGGTGAGAAACGATCACGCTGAGAATAATATATATCGTTCAGAGACAGAACACAAAGTGAAGAGGAATCGCTGTGAGCTTCACAACGAGGAAATGAAATGGACAGTAGGGAGTAAATATCCTCACAACATATTGATTGATGCGTTGTTGCTCATCAGCTATATCATATGTTCGGCTCGTACAATATATAAAGTACCGGAGACTGTGGCCTCCCTCCTGGGGCTTCACTGAAGTACGATTCTGAATGTCTTTGACTTCAGTAAAGATCTGATCACCTCTACTGTTGATATGTTTTCAGATGATCAGAAGCTTCTGAAAACCCACCTCTTCTCCTCAGCGTGTTGACATCTTGTAGATTGTTGCTTTTATTGCTTTCAAATAGTCTATTGTTTGTACTTGTACTTGTTTCATGGTGTGTGAGCTGAGCTGTGTGGTTTTACAGCACTTTGATCTGGAGGTTTGAAAGTGCTTTATGAATAAAGCTGTATCGTATGAGATGTGGATCTTTGACATGTTATGTTTTGATATGCAAATGAGGCATTAGGTGATCCTAACTATGAGAAACAAACGGACAAAGTTGGTGAAATAAACTCCTAAATGTGGTGTTTAAATGTTTTCTATGCAGTTCTCCGAAAGACATGATGGTGTAGAAACAAAATACCTTCAATGTTGTGCATAAAATATCATGTTTTCACTTTAAATATTCCTAGGTTTAAGAAAAGTTTCTGATAAAAGCTCTCTCTTGATTCACTCTTGGATTAATAGTTTCATGACATGTCTAAAAAACTACAAAATGAAGTGAGGTTTGGTTGAGGCTGAACTGGAATCTCCTACATCAAAAAGTCACTTAAACGCCTCACATAAGCATGAGTGACAGATTCATCAGCCAATCAGATGCTGATGTTCAATGACAGTGTCCATTACATGTTAGAAGCTTTTATCCAAAGTGACTTCCATACTCAATACTGTGGACAATCCCCACAGGAGCACTTTGGGGTGAAGTGTCTCAGGGACACAACGACATGCTGACTGCAGTGGGGTTTGAACCTGTGACCCCCTGATCCAAACACACATCCACTGCGCCACACGCCTCCCGCCTTCATCTTTCCATCTTTATTTTAGATTATAACGAGGCTTTATGTGATTCTAACTTTTGGAGAAATCTACACTCGGACACAATGAGTGAAATAAAATCCTACATTTGTATTTTGCACTCGTCTGAAAGAAGACATGTTACACTACGTAGCTAGACAGCGCCAACATAAACACAACTGATCTGTAACATCTGATGAATGTTGATTATTGGGTGAGAATTAAAACACGTGTTGGTACCAAAGGTCTGCAACAGGCTGTCAGACGTGTTCCCGCAGTGATTACATATAACATGAGCAAAGCAGAGAAACCACTAACGAGCTCTCGGTTAACGAGGGAAAGAAACAACGAGAGGGTTTTTCTAAATGAATCAGAAGCTCTTGGTGCTCCGAGGGACTCAAACATCTCTCTCCAATTAGACCGTGAGAAAAACCCAACTGCAGGTCTCTGGGTGTGATCCAGATGCACGTCAGGACTTAGGATGAATGGCTTTTCTCTCGTTTCATGTTTTCACGAGCAGCATGTTAACAAAGACCTTCTTTTATTTAGAGTTCTTATGAATCTAATCAAGCTTTAATGATTGCCTCGACATGCTCTCATCCATCTTCAAAGGTCAATTCCATCTGAGAAAGAAAACATACACACTGCGCCACTTAATGGTGAATCAGACGGAGAAGATCAAGGCTGTGGTTTGAGCTCAGAAGCCTTGAGATATTATCTTTCGTACAAATACTCATCATTTATTGAACACAAATGTAATATTCGTGCAACCAAGAATGAGTCATAAGTAGGTTTTCGTCAAGGCCATGAAACAGGAAAGATGTATCTGATACAAATAAAATATAAATGCTACAGTCGTGATCTGTCCCTGAACGCATCACGACACTTCAGGTGAATAGTGTACAAATGTAACTAACAGTATTCAAGTATTTCATTAAAAACGCTGATTAAATGTCATTTTAAAGAAAAAAGTTGTTATTCAGCGAGAATTCAAGGGAAGTCGAACCTCTCCGTGTTTACACTTCAAAGAGAAGGTCGAAGATATTTGAAAATTAGGACTTTTTAGAGAAAAAACATGTTAACTGTTGTTAATATTTGTTTTAAAGTCTTAATAATGTCAGAAAACTGTTGTAATAATTAAAAGAAGTTGGTTTAAAGGATGGATTGTAGAATTCATACATTAACAGATATCACCATGAAACGTATCCAGAACATCACCAACATTAAGACCGTTATTCTGATATATGACAACTTTTCTCCAATGCGGTGTTTAAAAACGCTAATGAGGATTTATGTAACTAACTTTAGGGGATTTTGGGAGAAATCTAGGGACAAAAACAGACAAAGTTGGTGAAATAAACTCCTAAATGTGGATTTTAAATGTTTTCTTTGCACTTGTCCAAAAGACATGATGGTATAGAAGTACATCTCATGTAAGTAAATATCATGTTTTTGCTTTAAATATTCAAAGGTTTAAGAAAGGGTTCTGATAAAGGCTCTCTTGATTGACTGTTGGATTAATCGTTTCATCTTTAAATCTTTATTTTAGATTATAATGAGGCTTTATGTGATTCTAACTTTTGGAGAATTTAGGAGACATCTACAAAGAGACACAATGAGTGAAATAAAAATCCTACATTTGGATTTAGGAGGTTTTTTGTTGTACTAGTCTGAAACATATTCGTTTCTTCTTTATATTTTTATTTGAGATTATACGTTTTCTGAGGTTAAGGTCAAATGTGCAAGTGAGGCGTTATGTAATGCTAACTGTTGGTGAGTTTAGGAGAAAACTACAAACACAAATGAACAAAATTGGTAAAATAAACTTCCTTTATGGAAACCAAATAGCATCACATTAATAACTAAACATGTTTTTGTTTGTTTCCAGCTCCTTACCTTCTGGATGGTTTCCAGCATGGACCAGCCTCCGTTCCACGGCTTGGTGGACTTCCTGATGCAGTTCAGACTCGCCATGCTGTGCCACTTCCTGTCCTCCAACTTCCTGTAGAAGGCGTTGGCGAGCATCAAAACGCTGTCATACAGGTAGAGGTTGGACACCTGGGGAGAAAATACCTCTTTAAAGTACTGATATACACCTGGACATCAGCAGGAGAGGACTCTTTAAAGTAGAGACACTACTGATATACACCTGGACATCACAGGAGAGGACTCTTTAAAGTAGAGAACTACTGATATACACCTGGACATCACAGGAGAGGACTCTTTAAAGTAGAGACACTACTGATATACACCTGGACATCAACAGGAGAGGACTCTTTAAAGTAGGCACAGGAGAGGACTCTTTAAAGTAGAGACACTACTGATATACACCTGGACATCAGCAGGAGAGGACTCTTTAAAGTAGAGACACTACTGATATACACCTGGACATCACAGGACTCAAGTACAAGATCTGAGTACTTCTACTTTTACTCAAGATCTGAGTACATCTGCTTTT
>NW_011359704.1:6620-11955 GCF_000735185.1 Notothenia coriiceps
ACATTTCAAAAGGTGTTTAGCCTGCCGTCTGTCTGCAGACTTGTCAAAGCATTAATTCATGTTTTTTACTAACCGGTATCAGCATGTTGTTACTTCGGCATCATTTGAAACGTGTATTAAAATTAAATCACGGTCCAATATGTTCATCTTGTTGTGGTTGTAGCCCCCTGGCCAGCGCGTCCTGTTTGAATGATGCGAGTAAACACAGCTGGCAGCCGCGGTGAAACTCGAGCAATTAGAGCGAAGCGAATGTTACATTCGCTTCGCTCTAATTGCTCGAGTTTCACCGCGGCTGCCAGCTGTGTTTACTCGCATCATTCAAACAGGACGCGCTGGCCAGGGGGCTACAACCANACGCACACGCACACCGCACACCGCACGCACGCACCACGCACGCTACGCACGCACGCACGCACGCACGCACGCACGCCCGCCGCAACACACACACACACCACACACAACACACACACACACAACACACACCACACCCACACACACACACACCACACACACACTACACACACGCACACCACACACACACGGCCACGGCACACACACACACCACACCACACACACACACCACCACAACACACACACACACACACACACACAGCACACACACCACACACCACACCACACATACCATGTATACATTCACTTCAGGGGACATTACATTCGACTTACATGCATTCCTAACCCCAACCCTACCCCTAACCATAACAAGTCTTTACCCCAGGGGACCTCCATTATGTCCCCATAAGGGACGCGAGTCCCCACACGTGACTGTGTAAACAGATTTAGGTCCCCACAAGGATAGTAATGCTAGGCCACACATACAGACACACACACACACACACACACACACACACACACACACACACACACACACACACACACACACACACACACACACACACACACACACACACACACACACACACCCCTCAGTGTTAGCCTGTCAGCGCTGCCTCTCTGTACAGAGGAGCTGCAGGCTGTTGTTGTTGTTGTTGTTGTTGAATGCCATGTTGAAGCCGGCAGTGATTGTTTTCAGGGGAAAGAGACTTTCAATCAGTATTTCTAAAACCCTGGAAGCTTTTAAATGTTGTTGTTTGTCGCTAACGGGAGAGCGTGGATCCGTTACGGAGGATTTAAAACTGACGGTCTTAACTTCCGTTCAATTCCTGAGATTCTTCCGTTTCAGTGTTTATGAAAATGAAAGAGATGATAGTAAGAGAACTTGCTAATTCACTTTTAGATGTATTTTGATGTAAACAAAATTGCATGCTGGGAAATGTAGGAAGACAGAGAACAACAGTGCCAGGTTAAGTGAAGTATACCTTAAGAGAGCTCAATTTACCTTGGGAGATTTGTATCTTTTGTGCAAGAGGTTTTTCATTTTGAACACATTTTGTGAATTTTTTTAACACTTTTTGTTAAGCTTCAAACTTTTTAGGGGGTTTTAAGATCTTTTTTTAGAATTGTAAATAAATGTTGAATTTTAAGATTTGTAATGATATTGTAAGATATTTTGTTAAGTTAGTTAGATAAAATATATTTGGTAGAATCTTTTTTGTTGAAATCTGGTTCGGTTTTCTTCATGACATTTTGGTTGTTATGGTGATTTTCAATTTTTTACATATTACATTTTTTGAAGTTGTAAGAAACTGTTGAGCCTGAAGACACTTAGTTTATTTGTGAGATGTTTCTTTGAGTCGGCAGTGATGCAGTTTATTTTACTCTGGCTTTTATTGTGCATCAACATTTCCTTCACAATGACAACGTACCACCATTATTCTGTTGCTGCCCCAGTGCCTCCTGGGAGATGTAGTTCTTAAACATCACGTTCACAGCACTGCGTCTTCCTGAGAGATAAAGAGCATTTATTCAACATCTCTCCTTCATCAATATTTCTAATCATGGCAGAAGTTGTTAATCTTTATTATCAACGCTCATGTTGAGTCCCGTAAACCAATCAATGCTAAACAGGAAGTGGGAGGTTTTAAGTCGTTCCCCTGTAAACGCACGTGGGCACCATTTTAGCGCAGATTGATAGATATGTAGAGGTGGTTATAATAATAAACAGTATTCATGTTCTCACCTTCTGACGTCAGCAGGATGTGTTCAGGTGTTTGTTATAATTATAATGATGTGAAGCATTCTTCATGCTCACGACCTCTGTGACGCACAGCGCTGCCTTCACGCATTATATATAATAACATGTACTTTTTTATATAACATATTGAATACATTAACACACATAAATCAAGAGGAGGAGAGGGCTTGACTTATTTTATTTATGTATCAAAATAAAATAAAATAGATACAATTAAATATATAAATAAATTAAATAAGATCAATAAAATAAATAATGTATTTATCTTGTCTTATTTATTTATTTCATTTGAATTTATCTTATTATTATTATTATTTTTAATATGGTTTTCAAAGAGGAAAAGTAGATGAGGGAGTTTAAAAGCATATATTCCGGTTAAGATGATGAAGCGCCTGCACAGAAACCTAATGTAACATAAGGACTTAATGTGAACCTCCCGTTGCTCACTAATGATCATAAAGACACGTTATTATTCAAAGACAAAGCGCGAGGGCTCTCTGGTGTATTTCCTCCCACATACTGTATATCTAAATAAATATGAATGCAGGAACACACAATAATAATGATCGTTCTTAGTGATGGGGGGATATTAATAACCAGAACCTCTCACATTGTTTTATAATGTAATGAAATACTCTGGTGTGACTAGAAACTACGATTTAAAGATTACATTACGGTGCATTCAGGTGCTCCTTGGAAGCTGAGTGGAGGTGTGTTTTAGTTTTTTTTTTAACGAATGTTGTCCCTTATTCACTGCTGCAGGACATTAAAGGAAAACATCTGCCAAAATCCCCTAAAAGACCCTCAAATTGTTCCTTTACTAAACTTGTTATCAGGTGTTACGTTCTCTAGGGTAAAGGGAAGTTACCAAATATAAAATGACCGGACGAAAGGAAGAACGAGGAAACTGATTTGCAAACTTAAAATATGTTGTTTAATTTATCAAACATAACGAGGGCTCAGTGGCCAAGTTACAAAACAAACTGAAGGCCAAAGAAAAGAGCTTTCTAGTGATAACAATAAACACTATAAAAGAAACAATGCAGCACATCTGCTAAGTGAAGCTGCGTTCACACCGGACGTCATGCGAACATTCGCTTCGCTCTAATTGCTCGAGTTTCACCGCGGCTGCCAGCTGTGTTTACTCGCATCATTCAAACAGGACGCGCTGGCCAGGGGGCTACAACCACAACAAGATGAACATATTGGACCGTGATTTAATTGTAATACACGTTTCAAAGTGATGCCGAAGTAACAATATACTGATACTGGTTAGTAAAAACCATGAATTAATGCTTTGAACAGTCTGCAGACAGACGGCAGGCCAAACACCTTTTGAAATGTTTTCTGAATGGAGATTGGGTCGATCAGGCTAAGCTAACGCTGTATCTGCTCCGTCCACACTCACAACACCGCCCTATACAGACAGAAACAAACCAGCGACTGTATTCTCCATGACTCAGACAGTCTGTGGTTTGGACTTGTTTAACTTTTGTCTAGTTTCTGAACAGATATGAGGAGCTGTGAGCTCTGAGGGCTAACAGCTAACGGCTGATGTGTTGGTTTTCTGGTTCAACGTCAGTGACCTCAGGCTGAGATCCTCACCGCTGATTGGCTACCGTGAGATCGCGTCACGTGAATTTGANGTGTGTGTGTGTGTGTGTGTGTGTGTGTGTGTTTGACTGTTTTTGCTGGAAAGCCGAAAGAAAAAGGGACAATTCTGCACGAAGTGGAATATGTTAGAAATGGACAAACACCATTACTACCTAAATGTCTTAAAAGTCAACCAAATATCTACTTGAAAAATCCAAACAAAAACATTTTATCTAACTAACTCAACAAAATATCTTATAATATTATTAAAATTCAATAAAAAAGTTTGAAGCTCAACAAAATGCGTACAAAATTCAACTAAATATATATTTTGACCTCTTGCACGAAAGATCAAAGCACGTCACCTTATTTAAATATTTGCAAATCTCCGTGAAGCTTAGCTTATACAACCTTTAGCTGCTATAAGCTAATGAAACTATCTTTTCACTTTCAAGTTTTCCTTTGCTGAATATGAACTGTCATCTCACTGAAACATCACACCCACCTCCCTGAGAAAAAGGCCGACGTCAGACCAAAACAAAACCTCCCTTCAGTGTGAATATGTGTAGCTTTGACACATGGAGGCGATGTCGCCCTCGCACCGTCTCTTCACGGTTCGTTGGGTTTTGAGACGCTGTGAACTCACCCTCTTGATGTCCTTGCCGAAGGTTTCGCTGAAGCTGGAGCCGAGGATCTCAAACTGGACGTGAGAGTTGATGCCGCTGTCCTTAAAATCCATCATACCTGTCAGACCTGTGATGTTACCCTGCAGGAGAAGAGAGAGATGCATTTACTTTCTCTAATATACAACTTTTGTGACTTTATATGAGGATATGATAAAGGCAGAGGTGGGAAGTAGTTGAGTACAAATACTTTGTTACTGTACTTAAGTACATGTTTCTGGTATCAGTACTTTACTCCACTACTTATTTTTCTGACGACTTTTTACTTTGACTTCTAACATGTTGAACACAAATACCTGTACTTTCTACTTCTTACATGTTGAACACAAATACCTGTACTTTCTACTTCTTACATGTTGAACTCAAATACCTGTACTTTCTACTTCTTACATGTTGAACTCAAATACCTGTACTTTCTACTTCTTACATGTTGAACTCAAATACCTGTACTTTCTACTTCTTACATGTTGAACTCAAATACCTGTACTTTCTACTTCTTACATGTTGAACACAAATACCTGTATTTTCTACTTCTTACATGTTGAACTCAAATACCTGTACTTTCTACTTCTTACATGTTGAACTCAAATACCTGTACTTTCTACTTCTTACATGTTGAACACAAATACCTGTACTTTCTACTTCTCACATGTTGAACTCAAATACCTGTACTTTCTACTTCTTACATGTTGAACTCAAATACCTGTACTTTCTACTTCTTACATGTTGAACTCAAATACCTGTACTTTCTACTTCTCTCATTTTCCAAACAGGCTGGTTCCTTTAGTCTGAATGTGTGTTTGGTGGCGTGATCATTATTATTTAGAGTCATTGCGTGCCTATTGATTTGAACACGATCCGTGTATCCATCATTTCCTGGTCTTCTCTAAAGAAGAGGGACCAATGAAAACGTTGTCATGTTGCCGTTGTTCAGCATGGAAACATT
>NW_011359704.1:15543-18024 GCF_000735185.1 Notothenia coriiceps
GACTTTTACAATTGTTCTATTCATACAGTTACATTTTGTCCTTTCGATTGATTATTATTTTATTTATTTATCTTTATATCTCCAGCTTTTTAATCCTGAACGTCACCAAGCGCTCCGGTCCCAGCTGTGTGCGTCACTCTTTAGTGTCCCCTGGTCTCCCAGCTGTGTGCGTCACTCTTTAGTGTCCCCTGGTCTCCAGCTGTGTGCGTCACTCTTTAGTGTCCCCTGGTCTCCCAGCTGTGTGCGTCACTCTTTAGTGTCCCCTGGTCTCCAGCTGTGTGCGTCAGTCTTTAGTGTCCCCTGGTCTCCAGCTGTGTGCGTTACTCTTTAGTGTCCCCTGGTCTCCCAGCTGTGTGCGTCACTCTTTAGTGTCCCCTGGCCTCCAGCTGTGTGCGTCACTCTTTAGTGTCCCCTGGTCTCCGTTGTGTTTGAGCTTCTTCAGCGTTTGGTTTCTGCAGCTTTTAGTAAACGCTGAGCATGTCTCCTCAAGTTGCTGAATGTTCTCTAAGTGCTGCATGTGTCGTCAAGTTGCTGGAGATGTTTCTTCATGTGGAACCTTTGGGTTTTTATATCTGCATCGTTTCTGAAGATGCAGCACCTTTCTCCTCATGGAAGAGACGTGGGTCGACATTTGCACCTGTCGGCAGCTGTAAAATGTCGTTATACCTGTGAGTGATGACATTAATGATATTCTGATTCTGATAAATAAGAAGGAGCCTGATTCCTGATTCGATGCATGCCTCTGAGTCTCTGTGTGTCCTGGTTTAAATGCAGCTGACATCTCGTCTGACTCTCTGCGCTGAGTGTGTGTGCGGCTGAACTGATGGATGTTTTCATGGATTTACGGGTGTGTGTCCCTGTGAGATTTGTTGGTCTCTGGACGCTGCACCATGGAGTCCCAAGGTGAAATTGAAAAAGCACGAGGAGAGGGAAAGGCTTGGAGAAATATTCCCCGCAAATTAAAATCACTTATCCTCAAATGATCCGTTTATAAAAAGCTCTGCCAGAGGAGGTCATGCTTTCAGTTTGTCAGCGGGAAGAATGAAGAACTGCTTTTCTGTCATATGTTGTGCCCAGGTGTAGCATTGGTGGAGGAAGAAGCCATTACATTTCGGAGAGGATTTCAATTACAGTGTACAGGCATTATTTTCCACTCAGGTAAAAAAGGCCTTGGTTCGAGTTCTGTGCTCTCATTCTAGTTTAATCATTTGAACTCTAATCATTTCATTTGACCCTTCAAATTATAATATGTGCCTTTGAAAGACTGAATTGTGGTTTCAAAATACTCAATGAATTCCCTGAAGCCTTCACGCTCATGATGAAGCACGTTTATCTGGAACAGAGACGTGAATGTTTCTTGAATATCTTCTCATATTTTATGAAGGACTTTCTCTCATGGTGAAGACCGCCTGAAGTGGAAACATTTATTTGAGAGCATGGTTTAGTAATTCAAGGACAAACATAATTCAGAACATACCAAGCCTGCAAATTAGAACTTTGAGAACAAAAATCCCCGCCTGCAGGTAATTATGTATATCAGAAATGTTCCATTCACTTCACTAACTCAATTTCCAGGTAGAGGAAATGTGCTTTTTATTATTGCTGTTTTCTATTTTAGTGCGCTGTGTGCATCGTGGACTTGGTGAACTGGACACTTAATGTAATCAAGTGCTTTATACCGTGTCTAAAGCACTTCAATAGTGTTTTATTGTCAGAGTTTATAGATCTACAACCTCTCTAGTCCTGTTTAGCCACATGACAGCAACCGCCTTATCTAACATAGGTTAAAGTTTCCTAATTTAAGAGTTGAATATTTAATGACATATTTAATGACATATTTAATGACGTAGAACAAAACTGTGTAAACCACAGAGGATATTTAAGGTATTTAGGGTTAGCGTTAGCAACCAACCAACGTACCTTACAACCTTACAACCAACCAACCAACCAACCAACCAACCAACCAACCAACCACCCAACCAACCAACCAACCAACCTTACAACCATCCAACCAACCAACCAACCAACCACCCAACCAACCAACCAACCAACCTTACAACCAACCAACCAACCAACCAACCAACCAACCAACCAACCAACCAACCAACCAACCAACCAACCACCCAACCAACCAACCAACCAACCAACCAACCAACCATCCAACCAACCAACCAACCAACCAACCAACCAACCAACCACCCAACCAACCAACCAACCAACCTTACAACCAACCAACCAACCAACCAACCAACCAACCAACCATACAACCAACCAACCAACCAACCAACCAACCAACCAACCTTACAACCAACCAACCAACCACCCAACCAACCAACCAACCAACCAACCAACCAACCAACCAACCAACCAACCAACCAACCAACCAACCTTACAACCAACCAACCAACCAACCTAAATTAAGTGTGTTCTACCAAGGTAGATTGATATATCCTTTTATCACCAGCTGTGTGCGTCACTCTT
>NW_011359704.1:19646-25252 GCF_000735185.1 Notothenia coriiceps
CATGTCTCTTCTACATCAACATGTGTCCCCTCTTCTTCATGTCTCTTCTACATCAACATGTGTCCTCTCTTCTTCATGTCTCTTCTCATCAACATGTGTCCCCTCTTCTTCATGTCTCTTCTACATCAACATGTGTCCCCTCTTCTTCATGTCTCTTCTACATCAACATGTGTCCCCTCTGTGTAAAGAGACTCTGAAAGTTTCAGGAACAAAGATTCTCTCTCTTTTTGATCTATTTCTATAAAAACCTGTCTGAAAATGAGCTGATCAGATTTTGGCCACTTTATGATGTCATAACGATGTGTTGTCTTGTGTAACCATTAGCCAATCAGCAACCAAGGTAACCCCCCCCCCCCCCTATCACCTGAATCTCCTCCTAGAGCTCCATTGAGTTCTTTGTAACCAAATGTCTCTCAGAGGGGCGTGGGGAGGGGCTCCTTATTTTCATCTAAAGTAACAGCCAGAGAATCAGCACTTTGGAAACAGGGCTGAAACAGAGGGGGTTATGGGTAATGCTGCAATGATCTGTTTGGTGTTTCAGCCAATCAGAGACAGGCTCTGTGTATATCTGAGACCTGTGATATATTGATGAAGAGGAGGATAACAGGGGACCTTTAAACCCAGCCTGGAGGGAGCAGAGGATCTGAATGGATGTTCCAGTAATGACCTGCAGTCAGACTTCAGAGGGAGCTGAGGATCACGAAAGTCGGATAAGAGGTTCTTACTTTCTGAGAAACACGGCAGAGTGTAATGTCACTTTCAAGAGGAGGTAATGTTAGGAAAGACGGGATGGCACTTCACTGCAGCTGATTCAGAAGCAATGAGGCTTCAGATGTGAGAAAACACGACATGATGAGCTGCAAATCTGCTGCTCAAGTCTTTCCAAGAAACCAAAGCAGCTGGACGAGATTGATTAAAGATGGCGGAGCAACTTCACAACTCGCAGATCTTTAGCCACCCCATGATGTAATGGTTGTTCTGATGTTTGCAACAAATCCAATGCTCTGTGTTTCCTGGGTTTATCTTATGTAGAGCGGCCATTTATAGACTCGACTGTTCTAAACTGTCATGCCTGCATTAGCTAAATGCTAATAGTTAGCATGTTGGAATTAATCTTTTACCTTAACGTAAGATTTTCTGCCGCTATTTGAGTTTGTTTCCGGTGAGAAATAGAAAGTCAAGGTTTTATTTTTATTTGAAATGACGGAAAAACGTAGGCATTTCAAGCCAAACTGTGATTTTGATGTAACGAACCAGCCATTCACTTGTTGTTGGATGAATAACTTACGAACACTACTAACTAATAACAGACTTTAACCTAGATTTACCAAGTTGTTACGTATCTGATGTAGAGCGGCCATTTTAGTCACACTGTCATTCTTGTAAAGCTGTACTTGAGCTAAATGCTAATAGTTAGCATGTTGGAATTCATGTTTTCTCCTAACGTAAGATTTCCTTCTTCTCTCAGGGATCGTGATGTTTGGTTATTGCTTGTTCTTGTATTGTGTCTTGATATCTGTTCTTGTTGATGCTACAAATGGAGCTGCTGTGATGCAAGATACATTTCAGACTCGATCCGACCATAAAAGTATTATCGTATCGAAATGAAATAACAGAATTGACGCAACATAAATACAGCTATCATCGCTAAAACCTGCTGCCTATATTACCCACAATGCCAACTTTTCTCTTGCTAATAACAGCTGATCCTAAACCTCAATTATGACTGATTCCTTAATAAAACACTAGTTCAAAAATAGACCAAAACACACCTTGTTTGAGTACAAATTGTGAAACTCCAACTCCATGGTTCCTTGTTGTTGCTTGATTCCTAAAACATATATAATTCAAGCACAATGAGGCTTCCTTTGATCCATATGCTGCTCTTTATTCTAATAAAGGAGATGAACCCGGTCTGGACTCCATGTGTAGGCACCAGTTCATCAGTGATTGCTTTTCTTTCTAATCCCCGGCTCTCGTTACCTGCGGTCTAACGAGCCGTTAGCGTTAGCTCTGATTGAGCGATAAGGAGAAACAAGGCTCTGATGGATTTACCTGTCGATACCTCTCTGTTCTCAAAGCGTCTCATTTACATTTCAAAGAGAGGAAGTGGTGTCGTTAACAGTTAGATCCGTTTTCATCTCGAACGCCAACTGATTATCTTTTGTTTTACATTTACACCATTTTTGTTAAATACAACCGCAGAACAAACGGACGTCTGAGCGAACAAAGACACACTGATTGGAAAAGCATGTGTGACGAAGTTGTAAAAAATAGTATTTTCTTTGTGTTTCCAGGGGTCATTTTCTGGTCCTTGAATGCACCATGGAGGTGTTTAACGTAACAGCCTTTTGAGTGAATAATCAGAGCCTATTTATGCAGGCGTTCAATGCGGAAAATACGCTACGAGTTGCTGATAGGCTCCTTTATGTTTGCACAAGCAGGTGTTAGCACTACTTTGGTGCTTCAACAAAGTCTGTAGATTTTTAGGCATTTATGATTCAACTACATAAAATATAAGGATAAGGTTTCTGTACAACTACCAAACACCACAGTGAAGTTTAAACATGCAGAATATTGATGTTATATTGTAAGTTTTAGGACTATATGAGCTCTAAGTATCAACAACTCCAACGTAGGAAGAACTGTCTGATAGGTCTTTGAATGCATCGTTGAGATATGTAAGGTTACAGCCTATATATATAATTAGAGCCGTATATGCAGGCGTTCAATGTGGAAAATACGCTATAAATATTTGATTGACTCCTCTATGTTTGCACAAGCAGGTGTTAGCACTTACACATAAACACACTTTGATTATTATAAGATTTGTAGGCATTTATGATTCAATTACATCAAATATAAGGATAAGGTTTCTGTACAACTACCAAACACCACAGTGAAGTTTAAAAATGTGTATATTTATTTTAGATGTTTAAGTTTTTGGACAAGACATCCTTGAACCAACAGGTCCAACATGCTGCAGCCAGATAGCTCACTCGGTCCAAAAACACATGCCACATCACCCCGATCCTTTCCGCCCTGCCCTGGCTGCCTCTCCATCTCAGAACCCAATGCAAGGTACTGGTCTTCACGTGTAGAGCTGTCCATGGCCAAGCCCCGCCTACATCAACGACCTGATCCACCTCCACCCTCACAGCACAGCCCGGGCCCTGAGGTCCTCTGAGCAAGGCCTCCTAAGGGTGCCCCGAACCAGGCTAAAGGGGGACCGTGCCTTTGAGGCGGAGGCCCCAAGGCTTTGGAACGAACGCTAAAGACCCACCTCTTCCGACAGGCCTTTGGGTCACCGGAGGAGGAGAGTTAGTGGCTGTCTTTCATTGGTGTTTAGTCCTATGTGTTACCTGCTGTGTGTTATGCCTTTTATTCTACATGTTATGGTTGTTCTTTGAATTGTGTCCTGTGTACTGTAAAGCACTTTGTTCATCCGTGTTGAGAAGGGTGCTGTATAAATAAAGTTGTTCTTACTTACTTACTTATATGAGCTCTAAGTATGGAAAACTCCAACTTTGGATGAACTGTCTGATAGGTCTTTGAATGCATCGTGGAGATATTCAAGGTTACAGCCTATATATATATATATAATTAGAGCCTTTGCTTTAAATGCAGGAAAACACGCTATAAATGGCTGATATTGTTCTTTACCTTTGCACAAGCAGGTGTTAGCACTTACACATATTTCCACTTTGATTCTTTAACAGGTTTGTAGACTTTAGGGCGTTTATGATCAACAAACACATCATTTTTTTAATCAAAATGAATGAATCTCAGTAACAAGAGTGTCACCAGATCTGTTTCAAATTATAATATTATTTTTCTGTGAGGTTAAAATGCTCTTTAAACATCCTGGTGCCCCTTAATATTGATTACACTGGAACCCTTTTGCATCTTAAAAACACAACTAAACACTTTTGGTCCCAGCTTACGTTTCAGTTTTAGGTAAAAATAGAGGTTTGTGCATCTTTAACTTTGAATTGAGTGCGTATTGTAAATGTTTTATTTATTATCATGACTTGCTCTTATCTGTATTCAGTGATGTCGTCTATTGTAAAGATGGTATAACAATCTTGGTGTATTTGTATGATTGCTTGTAGGATGTCTATCACCATGTGGCAAAGGGACTATCAGGGAAAACTATCCTTTTGGCTCATTTGAGGACTTTTACATGTTTCTAATATGTTGATTAATGTGAGTGTGTGAGTGTGTAACGCTGTCCCTTGTGTTTAACAAATCAATTCAATCTTTAACTTTTAAAACATGCTATTTTTAATATCTAAATTCAAACTGTGGATACGTTTATGAAACTAAAACATCTGCTAACAAGCTGCTGCAGTGTAATCCTCATTATTAGAGTCGGGCTATTTGTTGTGTCATTTATTGATAAAGCCCAGTGAGCAGCGCGGCTCACTCTCCCTCCTTCTTCTTCATTTAGCTCCCGGTCTGCAGACATGATATTCTCATTAGCGCTTACTCTGTTGATTATTTGCTCAATTTAAAAAGTGAAAGGTCCTAATTATAATTCATCAAGTTCATTTTGGTTTAAATTGCTTGTTTTCTTTATTCATCAGAGCAAAAACAACAAAAGTCATTAACCGTGGATCTTTTCTTACAAACAAAGACGTTTTAAAAGCAGGAGGCGGAACGTTGAGACATTTCCTTAAATTGAAATGATGTTATAAACTTGTTCATAAACTGAGAAAGCACCATTAAAGCACACCTTTTGGCTTTTATTGTCCATTTTATCAAATTTCTAGGGAGACTCCGCTCTGCATCAGCCAATCAGCTCGCTGCACCCGCACTGCGAGGGGGACCCAAGTTCCCATCAGCAGAAACACGTGGGTTTGCTATCCTGGCTCCAAAATAGTGGAATGAGCTCCCCATTGAAATCAGGACAGCAGAAAGCTTACACATCTTCTTCAGACTGAAAACTCATCTCTTTGGACTCCACTTCCAGAGATAGAATTACTAACTAGACCCTCCAGAAAAACGCGATTCTGCGATCGCAGAATTTACCGCATAATCAGCGAAATGGCGCAGATTTTTAACAGGCCGCATAATCCCCGCATTTTTCCACAAAGTTGAGAGAAAAAAAAGTGAACTCGTCTTGACGTGACGTCATCAGCTCGCGCATCACAGAATGTAAACAACACTGTATAGAGTGAACGTGTGGAGCTCACACGATAGAGAAAACACCAAGATGAAAATATCTAATCCATCTCATTTACCGACGAACATTTCTACTAAAGACCGGGCAAAAAGTGGGGGGAAACTATTCTGCACCCCGTGCAGCTGTGTGTTGGAGCCATAGACTGTATATTGGTTGGAGCATAAGAGAAAATCGACGGTGAGCATCAACCTCCAAAACCCTTTAGAGGGCTACAAGAAACGAAGTGAGTAGCCTCCAAGATTGAAGCTGGTCAGATAACGAACGAGTAAATGAAAACAGAATGAGGCGGAGAAGTGTGTGTGGGGGGGGGTGTTGTGTGTGTGTGTGTGTGTGTGTGTGTGTGTGTGTGTGTGTGAGATTAAAATAGCCCAATTGCTTTTACAATAAATAAACATTGAATGTGTTTAATTGAATAGTAAAG
>NW_011359704.1:25818-26078 GCF_000735185.1 Notothenia coriiceps
ACATTGAATGTGTTTAATTGAATAGTAAAGGGGTTTAACGTTAGTGGCAGGTTGTGTGTGAGAGAGAATAAATAAGAGAGCCCAATATTTAAAAAAATTGTTATTCTTTCCCCCCGCATTTTTTGCATTTTTAGCATATTTAGCATATTTCGCAACTTTCCGCATATTTCGCAACTTCCCGCAATTTCACCGCATAAAATCACATAAAAACCCCGCATGTTTAATCGCATAATCAAGGATTTTAGCCCGCGTTTTCTGGA
>NW_011359704.1:26118-28923 GCF_000735185.1 Notothenia coriiceps
GTGTTTGCAGGTTCAGAGGATTTAAACGGAAAACAAATAAGTGTGGATCAAAAATACATATGTAAAACTTTTTTCTGTGTTTGGCCCAATTGCTTTTACAATAAATAAACATTGAATGTGTTTAATTGAATAGTAAAGGGGTTTAACGTTAGTGGCAGGTTGTGTGTGAGAGAGAATAAATAAGACAGCCCAATATTTTAAAAAATTGTTATTCTTTTTCCCGCATATTTAGCATATTTCGCAACTTCCCGCAATTTCACCACATAAAATCACATAAAAACCCCGCATGTTTAATCGCATAATCAAGGATTTTAGCCCGCGTTTTTCTGGAGGGTCTAATTAACAAAGCACTTATATACTAATAAAGGACTGGCTTATCTAAAGCCAGTTGAGCAGCACTTGAAATGTTTGGCTCTATGAAACCTGATGAACTTATATCATTCTCTTTTCCTCTCGTTTGTATCTTGTTGGTCGAATGTACTTACTGTAAGTCTCTTTGGATAAAAGCCTCAGCTAAATGTAATGATGCCACACTCCTTCACCACAACACAACACACCAGCTTCTACCTCTCTATCCCTGCAGAGACACATAGAGGCAGAAGAATGACCGTTCTGAGTTACAGTCTCAGTCCCCCCTCCCGTAGCAAATAGCTAAATGTAATGTAATGATTGTGGATGGATTTAGTCGATACATCGGTTTTGAGTCGATTAGCATGTAGCTTTTATTTGATAATTAATATTATAAGACATTTTGCATGACAATTAGGAGAAAACTGCAATATTTAGTCTAATGTTCAGAGTTTGGAGCTTTGAAGACATGTTTCAACATATTTATGGTCCAGTGTATTCACTGAATCACATCAGGATCCAACCTTGTTAACCAAACGTATAAAGAAGATTTCTCTATGCGTTTTTCCCAGCTTGCAGGAAATCAAACGTTCACTTGTGTTTTGTTGGACTCTCTGCTTCCTACAGTTTGTCCTGTGGAAATAGCCCTTTTGGTTTCAGGTGGTTTTATGGATGCTTCTAAACCAAACTGAGAGGACGACCTTCAGGCTTTATTCTGGAGTTCAAATGTTCTTTAAATCAAACACAGCTTATGTTGCGGACTCGACATCGTGCAACACAAACTAAATCTGTGAAGCAATGTGCGGACGACAGGACACCAAACATACTGAGGCTTTTCTGCTCCATGTCCAGCAGATTCTGAGCAGCAGTGTTTCCACATTGACTTTCAATACAACGCGTTAAAAAGCCAGATGACTTCCAGAGCATTTCCGTTTGTTTTTGTTGTGAAGTGAAGCCAGGAAAAGGCTCTTATCTGGGAGCTGAGAGGCTTCTCCGGAGGCTCTGTCTCTGCTGGAGGTGAAACTGAAATGAGTGGGTGATAGAAAGCTCTGCTGTGATAAATCCCCCACACACTGACACGTCCACAGAGCATTCAGAGACTTTAAAGGTTGTTAAATCATATTTCATATTCAACACGTCTTCAGTACCGATCTGCATGTGTTTTCAGAGCAAACCGTTTCATTCAGATCCTGTTTTAAAGTCCTTTAAAAAAACCTCTGCTTTCTATCAAAGTCATCATTGAACTAATTACACTGTGAGGTTTTAATTAGAACAACTGATCAGAGTCCCTCGAGTCGCTCGCTCTCAGCTTTCTGGCAGAAAGACAGAGTTTCTGATCAAACTGGTTTCTTGTGTTTCTTGATAAATGAGCTGCTTTCATTTCAGAAGAACAATGAGAGCACTGTGCGGCGTCTTGTTGATTCTAATGGGAGCATCAGGAGACTCAGAGTCATTCAACTATATTATTCCCAATCAGAAAGACCTCATTCATCTTGGGGGGAAACAATCATAAATAAAAAAATGAGATACATAACTTTTAAATGTCCGATAAAAGATAAAACACATTTTTAAATAAAATGTGATTCTAAATTGCAACTTATCAAAAAGATGCAATTGAAGGCGAGACACCCCAGGTGAATAGGGTAATTTTTTTAACTTAAAGGTATCAGCTAGACATTTCTCCAGTTAATTACTTACAATAAGGCAATTGTCTTTTGTATTACAAGTTTTCTGAAATAGCATGTTTAAATATGCAAATTAGCCATTATGTCATCAAATATGTGCATATTTTAACACATTTCAGGAATCGAAATCTGAATTTTGGATTAAGCCAGGTTCAAAATTCTTGTTTCATTTTGTAGTCATATTAGTATCTAAGGCTTTTACAGAAGGGATTTTGGATATCTCTTTTTATCACTCCATAAATCAGAAAATACTGTCAACAGCCCTAAAATATCAATTTTTGCCATGTTTTTAGGTATACAATGTTGTATAATTCAGGCTATGAATGATATATGAACAAACCCTTCTGTAAAAGCCTTCATAATATTGATAGGAATATAACTGGAAGGTTTAGGTGTGTCTACGTGCTACTGAAGTTGAAATTTTGAACTCAGAGTAGGAGAAAAAACTCATTTTGAGAAAACGACCTTTAAAGATTGCAGTGAGGCGCTAGCTAAACCCTCCTGTTCTCTGGATGGCAGCTTGCGCCTCGACGCACTCCGTGAAGGTATTTCATGTTCAGGGTCATTTGTTTTTTGTATAATCTTGCTTCGTGCAAGGGATAATTGTTGTCATCTTCTCTGTCAACTTTTTTTTCGCCGTTCTTTTGCCATTTTGAGATTTACATTTCTAGCGGAAAGCTAACCAGGAAGTGTTTTAGCACACCACGTGACGCATTTGAACGAATCACGTTGTCTGAAATTGACACCAGCCAATGAGATTTCGTTTCTTGGT
>NW_011359706.1:0-4487 GCF_000735185.1 Notothenia coriiceps
TTTCTGTGTGTGTGAGAGTGTGTGTGTGTGTGTGTGTGTGTGTGTGTGTGTGTGTGTGTGTGTGTGTGTGTGTGTGTGTGTGTGTGTGTGTGTGTGTGTGTGTTTGAGAGTGAGTTTGTGTGTGTGTGTGTGTCTGTGTTTGAGAGAGAGTGTTTGTGTGTGTGTGTGTGTGTGTGTGTGTGTGTGTGTGTGTGTGTGTGTGTGTGTGTGTGTGTGTGTGTGTGTGTGTGTGTAGTACGTAGTACGTAGTAGTAGTACTAGTACGTAGTAGTAGTAGTAGTAGTGTGTGTGTGTGTGTGTGTGTGTGTGTGTGTGTGTGTGTGTGTGTCTGTGTGTGTGTGTGTGTGTGTCTGTGTGTGTGTGTCTGTGTGTGTGTGTGTGTGTGTGTGTGTGTGTGTGTGTGTGTGTGTGTGTGTGTGTGTGTGTGTGTGTGTGTGTGTGTGTGTGTGTGTGTGTGTGTGTGTGTGTGTGTGTGTGTGTTTGGGGGGGAGGAGGAGGTGCAGATACCTTTGCATACAGAGGTTAAACTGAAAAATGTTTGCAAGACAAACAGCGGACGTTTCAGTGGTTTTATGAGTCTATAAACAACAAATAGCAATAATGGCTGTCTCTATGCATCTTAGAGCTTGTACGTTTTAAAAAATGTGTATAAGTTAAAGGAAACCCCTGAATAAAATAGCTAAGGAGATATAGCTATAGCGGGTACATCAGTACAAGGCATTTAGCATAACTTAAAGTCAGTTTATTATTGGTGTGAACTATATGTTATTAACTTTACAGTCACCACATCTGAACCCAATTAAAGACTAATATGAGATTCTAACCAACTTGTTTTGCTTATTTACAGGAAAATGTATGTTATTTTTATTTTATACCTGGTTCTCATTTCTAACAATAAGCAATGCAACAAACGTGTCTGCTAAATATACAGTATCTGCTTTCACTATAAAATGTATGTGAATCCATAGAGTGCACGCATTGACACACATATGCAGAGCAAGCACAATACACACAATACAGCCTGTGACAGAGAGCCACCCAGACGTCCTCCCTGCCATCCAACTTCCTGTTTACACAGGAAGTTAACCGCTGCTTTGAAATTAGGTAAATAGGGAGGGATACGAAGAGGAGGAGGAGGCAGGGCCTGAGGAAGTGCTGTGTGTGTATATATGAGTGTGTGTTCATATGTGAGTGCATGCTTGCTTCAGGAAGAGTGTGACAGCTTTACTGCACTGTCAAGTATTTATAACCTACAACCTTTTTAGAGCCCCTAACCCAGGACCCAGCCCGCCCCTCTCTCCGTCTGAGGCCCCCACCGTACTGTAACTCCACTGCACTTCAGGGCCCGTAAATCTCTCCGTGAGGGGACTACAATGTGTGTGTGTGTGTGTGTGTGTGTGTGTGTGTGTGTGTGTGTGTGTGTGTGTGTGTGTGTGTGTGTGTGTGTGTGTGTGTGTGTGTGTGTGTGAGGTTCAAACTCCTGCTAAGACAACAGACGAGCCATCACAGTCTTAAGAGCGACTATTTGCCTGTCAAACTTAATCTTGGCTCGCAGTTCGACTGGAGGTGGCTTTTACTGTCTGTCAAGAAAGAAAAAAAAGGAGCTGAGCGGATATTTCAGGGGTGGAAACTAGTGCATACCAGAAATAGCTTGACTTTCACAGCTAGGAATCCCATTTTCAGTGGGAGGCATGCCTTCTTTTTTTTTTGGTCTGAGTGCGGAAATGACTATTTATGTTCCAAACACTGTGATGTGTAATTTGGGAGATCTTGTTTCAAGCGTCGCGTTCTTGCAATTTAGATAATATAATACTTGCTTTCTTATATCCTGTGGGTTGTTTAGTTTCATTGACACCCTCAAACACACCATCTCTCTCTTTTTAGCCCTCCCTCTCCCTGTCCCTGAACGCCACACCGTGCCATAAGTGCTGCGGATGTCTCCATCTAACAAATCACTAGCTTTCATGAATGCATTTCCGCACTATGCACGGCATAGACAACATAATCCACGCAAACACCTCTCTTTGGTATCCGTTCAATATTTAATATCTCCATTTACACTGACTGTGCACTTTCCTTCAATGAACTGTATTCTTTCTAAGTTGCAGCACTTCATTAAAATGGCTACTTTGTGCTGTTGAAGAGATTTTCTCCTGTATCTATGTAGCAGATTCCGAGTTGACTTTTCGTCCACACACAGGTCCCAAAGCAAAATAACGTATTACTTTTTTTTGTCGTTCTGTTGCAAAAATGTCCTCAGTCAAAGGTGTGCACTGTGCACAGAGCAGCATGCAAACTGCTTTTCCAGTTATCTCCTGAACCTCAGTACTTCTCAGAGGAACTGCTCACAGTAATTCATCCGCACTGACAGCCATATGGTATACTGCTCTGCTCCACAAACACTCAGAGCAACCAACCAGGGAGGAGGCAGAAAAAAGAATATCCTCACAAGGCCTCTTTCCTGCTATCTCAATGAGAATGCAGAAATTCTTCAGAGCTGCTGGCACACATCAGTATTAAAACCCTGATTGAAAAATGGTCAAAAAAGCGCAGTGTAGTCCACGCATCTATCATTTGACCATACATCTATAATTTGTACCTATCGGATAACATTTGTTTATCTAACCATCAGTTCCAAGTAAGTTTGGGCATATATGGACGGTAATTGCACCGTTGGTTAAGTGACTGTTTCAGGGAAATGGAGCGGCATGTGCCGGCTCTAACTGAGGTGGAATGCACAGTACATATTTGCCAGTTGAAATAACTGTAATATGGCAAAGGGGCAGCTCAGTAAATCAAATTACTGAGTTTAGTCAGGGAGGGAGGACGGACCGAAGAAGCACTGCTTTAATTCAATTTGGATGGCATTCTGTCTCAGCGGGTTGAACGGCAAAAAATGATACTGTATGATTGTGGAGTGCTTGTTTAGAGGTGACCGCATTTCACAGTGGAACTATCAAATGTACAAAGTTGAATATTGTAGCCAGTAAGAGTGCCCTGCCAACCATGCAGCCACACTTATGTGGATTTAGTTCTGCAGAAAGCCCATTTTTTTGTGTACACTGCAAAAACTCCCCTTATCAAGTCCAACAAATCCTTGTACTTCCAAAAAAGCGGAACATTTGCCAGTGCAGAAGTTAGACTTGAAACTATTTTAAATAGAAATACACTTATATCAACAACTTTCAATAAGTCAATAGGCTACAGAGTCTATAACCAAAAAGGCAAGGTTTATACATTACAAAAATAAAAGTTATTTGTGTCTATAATTGATACCATAACATCTTATTTACCCAAAACAAGGCGAGAATAAAAAAATATTCTAATGCAGAACAATTTTCTTTTAGTATTTTTATGATCAAGTTTATTTGATTTAATGTAGGCCAGCAAGCCACCTTAATCTTACCCTCTTTTATTATAGTCATATTTATTTGGATTTTATAGAAAAAAAAGCAAGAGTTTTCACGTACTAAGCAGATTCAATGGTTTTTACCTCGGGGTCATGGGAGTGTCATATGTCAAACTAAGTGCTTCCTGAGGTTAGCCATGTGCACACAGCGAGTCAGTGGCACCTGTAAATCACACTTCACCAAATGCCATAAAGCATTCCTTTGCATTCTGAGAGGAGGAGGAGCAAATATGACCTCTGACACTGTATGACTGTCTCTAACAGCGCAGCGAATTGTACCCTGAAACCATACAATCACAAATAACATTTGGTTATACGAAGTGTGACAGGAGCAAAACACACTTTTTGCATCTCCGTGGTGATTATATCTTTCACAGAGGGGTCAAAGAACCAATCTTTGAAAAAAGTCTGAAACACGAGATTATCTAAACGCCTGGAAATGCTTGGTAAAAAGGAACAAAACCTGACAGGAACACAACCATTAAATATGTGGTTTGAGTTGATGATAAACATGCCTAATTAAGAGTGCTATTTGCAGATCAAGATTTCCTGTCCCGAGGCTACGATGTCGACAGTCTGCATTCGTCAATCTGCGGAGAGTTGGAACCGCAAATATTTGTACCATGTTACTGGAAGAAAACCCAAAACAACAATGGCATAATCAAAACTGAAAGGCAATTCCATTATGCTAATCCACTTTGGATGAAGATGAATGTGTTTGATTTTCTCTTCCATTGTGTTCATGACACTTTTCCAGCAGATCTAATTGTGCCAGAAACATGTGGCGACGCAATACAGGAAGTGGTTAATGTTGCCACTAACTAACAGGAATTTGAAGTGTTCACTTTTGGGCGAAGGAAAGTATTCTAAAGATGTGATTTTGAACTGTAAAAGATGCCTTGAACTTTTTCTCCATTTATCGCAAAAAACTTTCAGAAAATGCTCCAAAAAATACTTTGGCCATGCTTAAAAAAGATGTTCACAGAAGGGTTTCCGTTAGCCGGTAATTACCGTTTTTTAGCTGGTAAAATTGAATAAAAACCGGTAAATTCAAAACCTGCCGGTCAAAATGTCCGAT
>NW_011359706.1:4523-14348 GCF_000735185.1 Notothenia coriiceps
TTTGTTTGGTTGAGAACCACACAAACGCAGAATGTGACATGTTATCTCTTTTAGTATTGTAAACTTCGTAAAAAGTAACACCCAATATGTTCTAATCATTTTGCCTGTTCATGAGTTCGTTAGGCTAACCAAGAATCGGCAGGCCTATCCGTAGCAGCGCGGCTGCGCATGATGGGGCTGGCCGCCGCGCCGGCCCGGCCCACTGTCGTCGCAGACACTGCTCCAATGACGCGAAAAGTGTTGTTCAGTCATAGGGAGGCCCGGGCCCGCCGAGGTCGCGCACTCCGTGTCTCTTGTCATATGGCGGCCGTGGCCGGCAGAGCCCGGACTTTCGTTGACGGCAGCCCCGAAGAGTATGGGCGTGGGGTCTTTCGTCGGCCCTTTATTGCGCGCCCCGGCCGCCGTCTTTCCGGGGGGGGGAGGAAAATGGTCCGCCCCACAGGCGTGCGTATCCTTCCGTGCGCGAGTTTGCCCGTTTTCTTATAAGTCAACGTCAAAAGGAAACCGTAATCCCGTCCCCAGTAGATCTATGAAAGGTCCGAAATTGTATTCTTAGGGACGCGCGATGAGAAGTTCCGGTCGTCGCTGACCAACAGCGACGGTGTTAGCATTAGCGGGTCTCCGGAGCGTTTTGCGATGCTATGGTTACCCGGAGTCTAACCGAACCCAACTGAACAGTCAGATATTTCCATGATCAAATCTAAAGAAGGCGGGCAATCGGCGTTGAATCGTGTCGTTATTTACAGCTCTGATTCGTGACTTGCCAACGCTCGGACCGCCGCGCGGGCCCCCGCGAGACGACGGAATTATCGCGCCAGGCGGGGCCGCGGCGCTTAGGCCGGCGCCAGGCTAACTCGTCCAGCGGATCAGTTCCGGTGCTTTGTTTCTCGTGGCATTGTGTGGACTGCTGCTACGGCCGGCTCGGCTCCTTCTCGCTCCGCGATTCGGGGGCCGCGGTTGACCTCTCGTTTCATTCGTGGCGTAAGGTTTTCGAAAGACTGGGCGCGCCCCAGACACCTTCTGGGTGTCCGTCCGGGGGCCGGGCGCCGCGCGGCGCGCAGCCCGGCCGCCGGGCGCGGGCCCTCTGGAGTAGGCCTGCGGCACGCACTCGGCAGCCGGCGTGTCCACGCTTTCGGGCAGAGCCGGTGCTGCGATGCACGGCCGCCCTTGCGGTTGAGAGCCGCGCCCCCTCGGGGCCGCCTCTTGTCACCTCGTTATAAGGAGCCGGTGCGGTTCGTGTCGAGCTTGTTGGATATTGTCACTTGGTGCATTCGGTACGTACGATTACAAACCTGTCAAAAGTCACCTCAACGTTTGTTATTTGCGTTGTATGTGGTTAATTACATTTTATTTTGTCGGTTTATTACCAGCTGTCGCGGAGAGACCAGATGTATACAAGCGTACGACCTATCACAACCAACGTTATCGTTGGTGGAACGATACAAAATCACGTCTTTCGTTTGGCTCGTCGACTAACTCAATCAACAAGCTTGCGCTGTGAATAAATGGGACCCTCGGATCGGCCGGGCGCGGCTTCTCTTGATAACATCCTCTAACTCTTCACCACACCCGTTCACCAAAGACACAGTATAACGGTGTGAAGACATTGGCAAAATAATTGTTCTCGTTATCGACGGTGAAGTCGGGGCGGACTATTCATGCGAGGCCGGCAGGTAAGGGAGTCTAGCGCCGCCCTCGTCGATCGCGCGCTCCCCGCACGGGCCCAACGCAGGCTGGAGGGCCGAGACGGCCGCAGCCCCGCGGCCTCTGGTCGTGGGGCGAAGTCCCGCACACTATATTCGAGGCCTCGGTAGTATGGTGCCGACAGAGCGCGATAACGAGATTGACTCCATGGCCGAAGCCGCCGCACTAGATGCCGGCTAGTCGAAGTTGAAAGCAAGATTCATAAGTTGGGATGGATGCCTCCTGCCGCCCGCGCCGCCGCCGCGCCCGCGCCGCAGCTTTGTTGCGAATGATCGATATGGGCGCAAGGGCCGGCATTGTCGCACGTCAATAACACGAAGTGGGACCGATTTACTAAGAGAAGAGGGAATCCTAGTAGTCACAGAACACAAAGAGGGGGAGGACCACAGACGACCCGCCGCAGACCACCCGAGGTGAGGGCACGAGTAGAGGTGGACAGGGCGCGGTGTACCGGGGGGGCGTAACCCACTCGGAGTGTCCGATCGTTGGTGACGCCTTGTGTCGGACCAGGGGTACAGCGACTCTTGATGAGGTCCATCCCATACTCGAGACATCGCGCAGCCACAATCTCGTCACCAGGGTTGCGCCGCACACCCCGTCTCAGGACCCGTGCCCAGCCTTAAAGTTTCGCGGTCGAGGGCCGGCGTCCGTGCGCCCGGCCTCGCACGTTTTGGCGCTTGGGCGGGGCGATGGGCTGTTATAGATGGTTAATCACTACGGCCGTCCACCCGCCGTCTGCGGCTGGGCTGGCAGCCGTGTCCTAGGCGTTGGGCTGGGCTTGTGGCGTACTATATCCCCATCCGCCCGTCCGCACGTCGTCACTCCTATTTGCACGTTAATAATCTTGTGGTCGCGTCCCCAACGTATCAAAGAGCCCGAGTTTTTCGCACCCTACAACCAATAGAAGAGAGGTAGTCCTGATCCTCCTGTGGTTCTTCGGAGGTCCTGCAACCTAAAGCGAGATCTCCTTCACAACTTTTTTACGACATAAGAGGCGATCTTCTTCCGAAGTGGTAGTCGGTATAGTCTTACGACCGCGCGAGTCTTTCGTCCTACTACGCGACGTCTCCATTACTAATACGTTGTCAGCCGGGTCGCATCTGCCGCCCCTCTCTCCCAGACTCCTAAATTTGTAATTTGATGTAATATATCGATGAATTCGTTAATAATAATATCGTTGTGGCGCCGCTGGGCTGGGCGTAAGTAGAAACAAAATGTGCCGTCTTGGTCTTGGGCCGAGGCAGCGTGCGCGCCCTTTTCTTCCAAACTTTTTTAGGTGGGGCCGCAGGCAGCCTTTAGTGCGGGAAAAAACGCCAGTGGCGCAGCCGCATCGCCGCGAGCGGCCATGCGGCTTGCCTCGTCCTGAGACTGCGACCGGGCCACCGTCGCGATAACGTCTCTCGAACTTCGAACCCCTTCCTTTGCAAAGTTTGTTTGTAAACAAACGGCATTTTAGCTTATTTTACCTGGTGTACAAAATTGTAGTTGGCCTCGTCACGAATTTCTTTTTCACCCACTCGGGTGCTCGTTCGCGAAAGTCGATATTTAGCGGGTCTTTAAGTTGTTTCATACTAGCTCCCGTATGTAGATTGGAACTGTACGATTTGCACCCGAGCACCCCCTCTAGAGAGAGCAGACGACCGTCCCGCCCCGCCCGCGTCGAGTTGCGGTTGTTCGTGACGCCGAACGTGGACGACCGTACTCTGGCAGCGTCTGGTGCGCTCTAGGGCGGCACCTTCACTTTGTCTCGCACAGTTTTTTTCTTCGTACGTGTCTTCCGAGCACCGACTTGATGTGTATAGCCGAGTAAGGCGGTATGCGTCGTAATAATAGGCGCATTTTTGTGGCCTCCGTTGAGCGCGGTGGTCGACCGTTTTTTCCCGTAGTATGAGTATCGCTTCTTTACGTGCGGTCAGAAAGCTTGAAGCTCTGGGGAGGCCATTCACAGCCGTCCGACACGTACTAGACAATACCGATTATGCATATCAGTGTGACTGTTTTAACCACGGTAACCCTTCGGGTATAGTTCTTCTACAACCTTCTGCCGTTGCTTAACTGTCTGCAAAACTTAAGACCGGCCCCCCCCCCCTTTTAGGCGTCAACGCTCGGAGCGGCGGAAGCACCCGCTTGAGGCCGATTATGATTTATGGGTGTCACTGATAAGGGAGGGGAGACAGTTTCTTCCCTCTTCCCTTACAGCAGCAGTACACAGGGAGGGGGGCTCCTGACTTTTTGGAGAAAGACTGAAGCCCCAAAAAGTTGTTTGTGCCATAGCCGAGAATAATATTTTGCAAAACCTGAAGCCCCGCCCACTGTTTAGCGAGCTGCATGAGAAACTGACGGGCTCTCAGGAGAGAGGAAAAGAGAGGATCCGTTTCTCCCGTGTTATTATCCAAAGTTAATGTAAACTTTTGAATAATGTACTTTATCTACTATAAGTAGTTTGTTTTAATGTAATAATTATGTTGTTTGTTGTAGCGAATAATTTATTGAAAAATGAATCTGAACTTTTCGATCTGTTACGATTATAAACTGAAGCAATATAAAAATCACTCCCATTAACTGAATTTTAATCAGCATATCCGGTGATAGTACGGTAATTACCTGCCAACGGAAACTCTGCTACACAATTATTATTATTATTAGGGCCGAGCACGGAGCGCTAGGACCCAACGGCGTCCTAGCACGAAGTGCGAGGAATCTATTGTTATTGTAGGTATTAATATTATTCCGCACCACCTTTCCTGTTTTTGAGGGCTTTGCCTCAAAAAGTTGTATAATTTTGCGCGGACGCCAGGACCGGTAAAAGTGTAATAAATGTAAAACTGTGAATTGAGGTTTCAGAACATGACTAAAGCATGATATGTTTTGTAGGATTGTCATGTTGTAACGACAGATGGTAGAAACCCTTTATAAGTGTGGACCAATTTTTCTTCAAATAAACTGATCCCACCTTTTGGATTGGGACAACTTAAAAGACATCTGCGCTCTCCTCTCCTGCTTGAAAGGAAAGAAATGCACATCTGCCAGTCTCACACTTAGGTAGGGCCACACCTCATTACTGATATCAAAATCCTTCGGGATCGCTTAAACAGATTTAGCGGGTCGTCTGAATTGAAACAGCCGTTAATTGAACCTGGTTCTTCAGGAGTTAATAGAGGTGAGGTCTTGCTGACTTTGGTGGATCTGAGCCAAGCAGTAAACCTACATAGACTCAATAACTTCTGTTAGGCCAATTAGTAGTTCTGATTAATTCGCCGGAATAAATTATCAGGCCTCCCGAATCCAAGAAACTTTAAAATCTTTCAAAATACAGTTTTGACAGTAATCTAACTTTTTGATGTTTGTTAGCATGTACAGAAATCATCATGGCCAAACATTTTCCTAAAAACAGCATACAAATTGTTTGGGCTGTCAAAGCAGTCATCACATTTCTTAACTGCCACAAAACTACAGTTATCACAAAGAGTGCTACATCAAGTGAAAGAAAAGCAAGTTAGATGGTACAGCTAGCCTTAGCTTTATCTAAAATTACACTACTAATTGGTATTTATCCAGCTGTAATCAAAATGATTAAAATCTTGAAGCACCATGATCCATCTTACCAAGTGTTACATTACTGCATTCACTCATAAATTAGCATAAAAACCAAGCTAAACTCCTGCTAAAGCTAACTAGCTTATCAGAGTAGCTGCCAAGCTAAGCTTTCTTGTGGAATTCATGTGATTTGTTGTAGTAAATCTATATTTAAAATGTATTACTTTGCAATTTATAAAAATATATACGAATAAATGTAATGCATTCAGTGTCTCTGGAGAACACCTGTCTTGTTGACTATGTTGTGTTTTGTGAATTGTAGCTGTGTGCAGCAGTTTTTCCCAAGCAAAATGTCCCATTGGGGACAACATTTATTTATAACGTATAAATACAAATACAATTTTCTTCACAAAAGCAGTTACATTTAATCAAAAAAATATATACATATAGAATCGCATTTTGCATGTAGATACCTCATTACTTCTCCTTTCATTTTTATAAAGAACAGCCAATTGAAGATATTTGTTTGAATAAAAAGCAGTACAAAAAAGACAAATCAAGTCATTAAACCTGTTGTATGCTTTACATAGGTTGCTGCTGGCCAGCCTGGAAACTTACTTTACATAAACACTCTGGAGATCTCTTCAAGGACCCCTGCATGTAATCAGACCCCACATTGAAAGCCATATGAAAGGCAGCAGAGTGTGTTTGGCAGGTTCCCATTACCTGACAAAATGACACTCACCTTGCAAGGAAACCTCCAGGAAGTAATCAGCATACTTGGCCATGTATAGTTTGGTCTTCTCGAAGCTCGTCATCGGCCAGCCATCATGGAGGTCCCCCTCTTGGACAGCCATAGACAGGTAGTACTCTATGAAATGAGCGGCTGTGGGGATGTACAGGTTCCACTGGAAGGTTTCCAGCAGCAGCAGCTCCATGTGAAGTAGACCCTGCTTGGTCAGTACCAGGTTCATGGAAATCATACAGCCCAGGCTGTTCAGGGTCTCCAGCTTGGGCACCCGGTCCTCCCTTTCCTCAAATTTACCTGTGATGATTAAGAGTTACAAATCATCATGAGCAAACCAGAAACACGTGCTGGAACGGGAGGTCATCTACACACTTACTGGCCAGAAGAAGACATGAGAGTGAGACCATGTGAAGCTGCTGCACCGTGACATCATAGCGGTCCATGAAGAGGTCCAGCAGGTAGACGGCTAGGTGTCGGGCTGCAGGACACAGCCTGAAGCGGTTGCTGACGATGGCTATGAGGTCTGCGAAGTACCGCCTCAAGTTGAGCTGAGGAGACTGGCCTTTGAAGGAAGGCAACTTGAGCTCCTATTGGACAACATATGGGATTTTATGTTCACTACATTAAAGTTTGGTTACAATGCAATGTATATTTGCAAACGTATACAAAAAACACAGCTAGAAGGATCAAGTCATTTCGGTACTAGATCTGCTTAGAGTATGAGTTGACTAATCGATCGCCCAAAAATTAAACACTACCTTTTAAAATAATTGATAATAATAGTTTCTTTTTTTAATGCAAAAATTACATAAAAAGTAGTTTTTTGAACTTATGGGTTATTTCGATTTTACAAAAAAATCATGACAATGTTCTTTTTTAACAGCAACACGCTTTTTTATTACATTTGTATGCAGATTTGTTTAAAAATTATTATAATGAAACGAAATACAAAAAAATCAATATAGTAGTTTTACAATACAACAGTATTTTATCTATCTCCCAAATACATATATTTTTTAAATTATCGGCTTGATTGGTGTATGCCTAAAAAAATACAAAAAATTAAATCATAAAATGCTGTTATCAGACCCTGAAATATGGGGATTTCCGTTGCTGTTTAAAATCTGTTTTACTGTGTATCACCCCATTCTTTAATTAAAAAACACAGCCTACAAATAAAAACGAATTATCAAAAATAATATTTTATTTTTATTAACAAAAGTGGTTGTAATATAAAAACATGAATATGTTTTTAACTTTTTTTTAAATATCGACTTATTCTGTATATTCCTAAAAGAAGAATGAATCACAGACATGCAATAACTAAAATATCCAATCATTAAAAAAGGTAGCATTAATATAACACAAGGTGTTCTTAACAGCATTTAGCATGACACAGGATTAAAAATAAGTGTATTGTCATGGCTGATGTGACCTGGCAGCCATCACTAAAGTTATCCCACTCACTTTGTACCGCAGCGCCTGGTAGATGTCTGCAGCCAGCTGTCCTTTCCACCATTGGTCCTCCAGCTCCATTTGACACAGTGCTTCTGAAACCTCTGAAATGCAACACATGGGAAAGACAATCAATCATAAACCCCTTCATGCTGAAGATGCTCTGCACATGGAAACTATCTAAACTTGCTGACGTTTCATGCAACAGCTGCATAACTGTCTACGATAGCGGATCAGAAGTAGGCACAGTGATCGCTCAATCTCTGTTTAGTGTTTAGTATTTTTCTGCACTAGGGATTAAAAAGTGTTTGTCTGAGGCTCAACAGAAGACACTCACCCTATGAGAACATGTAAAGAATATTTCGGGCAGTTTCACTGAAGTAAACTTCAAACCAGCCGGACATGCTTGCTCACAGTCATTGTTGTAGTGGGAAAGCTGCGAGGCTCAGCACGAGTTCAGCAAGCACAACTGCTGCCTTCAGGTGCTGCCGGAAATAGCAGCTTTAAACTGAAACCAATGGTCAAATAAATCTGTGTCGGCCAAAATGGTGCGTTTAGCGGGCTGAAAATAAAAACTGGTGGTCAAACAGCTTTTGAGCTAGACCTACATTATTACAAATGTATGACATGCGTCATAATACACGCTTGATATACACCAAAAATAACCCCCTAAAGTTCAAGTTGAATGAAAATATTAACCAGGAATATTGAAATCTGATTGTTAACTATCTCTCAGAGGGAATTTGTGGGGTGTCCGATTAGCACTTGAAAGCATCACTCCATTGTCAGGACTGGCAGTGCACACAGGACGCAGCCAATTATATGTAAGCATAGAAACTATGAACAACCAATCACTGGCCAAATGCCCCAGGCCAATACCTGCCAATAACTAATCAAAAATAAATGATACGATAACAATGAGTAAGGATCAATTGCGAATTATGTGACATTGTAAATGGCACCTCATGGAAGAACCAAGAACCCATCGAGATGTAGAAATTGCTATTTCAAGAGGGATTATTTAAAGATTGCCATCCTTGAAAAAAAAAAGTTATAATTTTCAGATAACAGAATAAGTAATGAAAATAAATCTCTAACATCAAAGAAATATTCTTAACATTGTGTCTCACATTAATTAACACAAGATGTATGTTTATCTTTGATTTTATCTTTAATTGTATTAATCTCTTATCTGTGTGAATCTGTGTGGTCCTGTTTTTCCTTTGTATCCTGTTGCTATTTGAACTACTGAATTTCCCCATGGGGATTAATAAAGGTCCATCTTATCTTAAGACAAAAAATAAGAACTGATACTTTCTACAACTCAAGCCATACCTGCCTTTTCGATGATGTTAGAAATGTGGAAATAAAATCTATGTAACATTACATGGAATATATTATTATAAAGGGACCGCTCACCTGAAAACATGAAATATATTTGAAAAACTCTACAGCAATGTCTCTTTACAGAAATCCTCACACGGTCAATCAATCAATCAATCAATCAATCAATCAATCAATGTTTATTCATATAGCCCAATATCACAAATGTTACATTTGTCTCAGTGGACTTCACAGTTTGTACAGAATATCAGTATGACAATACGACACCCTCTGTCCTTAGACCCTCACATTGTACAAGGAAAGACTTCCGGAGAAAACCCACAGTTTAAAGGGGAAAAAGGGAGAAACCTCAGGGAGAGCAACACAGGAGGGATCCCTCTCCCAGGACGGACAGACGTGCAATAGATGCTGTGTGTAAATCGAAGAGATAATACATTTACAACATAGGTAGTCCAAATGTTTGGAAATGCATGTTTGTATAATAAGAAGATGAATCCACGAGGATATCCATCCAGGACCACAGCAACAGGCACAGCCACGACTCAAGATCCAGGTCTCGCGATCCAGGACACAGGACCGCAGCAACAGGATCATCCATGACTCCGGATCCCGGCGTATATAGACACCAAAAAGAAAGAAATGTGGGGAAGCTGGGTTAATCGGAATATGAGAGTACACAGGTATAGACAGAGAGAAGGAAGAAGTAAGATGTCCCCCGACAAACTAAGCCTATATCAGCAAAACTAGGAGCTGAATCTAATCAGCCCTAACTATAAGCTTTATCAAAAAGGAAGGTCTTAAGCGCACTCTTAAAAACGGATAGGGTGTCTGCCGCCCGAACACAAACTGGAAGCTGATTCCACAAAAGTGGAGCTTGATAAGAAAAGGCTCTGGCTCCCATTGTACTTTTAGAAACTCTAGGAACAACCAATAACCCTGCATTCTTGGAACGCAATGCCCTAGTAGGACAGTAGGGTATAATGAGTTCTTTAAGGTAAGATGGCGCCTGCCCATTAAGGGCTTTGTAGGCGAGAATA
>NW_011359707.1:0-4808 GCF_000735185.1 Notothenia coriiceps
ATGTACACAGTTTAATACTGGCAACTTCTTATTATGGGAAATACAAAAACGTCTTTTAAAACTACAACTCCCAGCAGAGACGAGCCATAGATAGAGAACATGTTGCGAAACACAATATCGATAGCAGCGTCCCTAGCAACAAGTAACAAGTAGTTATAATAATAATAAAAGACATTAAGAAAAAGGCATTTTAAACAGTCATTAAAAAGCAACACAATCTACCTGCATTACTCTAAACGTGTAATAACGTGCTTTAACCAGTAGGTGGTTTGGGTTAAAAAGCTGTCAAGTTTACAGTGTTAACAAAATAAAATATACTGCTGTTTCTGGTTTAGTTTACGACGGATATATTTAGTTATTGTTTTGATATTTGTAACACAAAAGCGATGGAAAAAACCCTCAGCAACACAGAAAAGATGGTCTTAACATGACCCAGCGGTCTAGTAGTTAATAAAAAACAATAATATCAAAACAAAATATTACTACTAACTTTATTGTGAAATTCAAACTGACGGTAAAAGAATAGTTTCCGGTCTATTCTGAGCCCAATCTCTGTAGATAAATAAAAATAGAGAACTACGACAGATGTGTAATATATTTAATGCAGCCGAACCATTTATTACAATGCATTCATGTGATGACTTTCAAAGAGTAAAGCAAGCACTGCTCAATAAAGTATGATTTTATCTTTTACGAAACGTTTTTTTTCATATGGAATGCAGTTAGAGGTCAACCAATCACAGAGCTTGAGAACTAATCACGGGGTTTGTCAAACAGAGCACATGGTGTAGTCCTAAACGATAGCTGGGGATTCTGGGTAGTGTAGTGTCTTCCGCCATCCTTTACTCCGAAAAAATATTTGTTTCTCCGAATCGAAGAGGAAAAATACAAATGCATTGCACACAATTTAAACCAATCAATGTTGTGTAATTAACAAGGATAATCTGGTGTTTTTTAGTCGATGAGTAGTGCAGATATCACTGTAAAATCAATCGACAGTAAGGGGAATACTTACTTCCGGGTGTACAATTCTCCGTTATCCAATGGGAATGGACGCTCACATTGCCTTTAAGGGCAGCCGACACAAACGAATGCCGTGCTTCCATGAGCGTCAAATCCCGCCGCAGATGGGAATACATTGCAATCAGTTGAAAGCTATTTGCGTCCCTTTATGAAGCTGAAGGAGCCTAGGAGCGTCACAACTGCACGCCACGGAACCCTGACCAAACGTCGCTCCTGGACGATTATGGAGTGAGAGTGTGTTGACAGTGGGGCAAAAAAGTATTTAGTCAGCCACCAATTGTGCAAGTTCTCCCACTTAAAAAGATGAGAGGCCTGTAATTTTCATCCTAGGTATACCTCAACTATGAGAGACAAAATGAGAAAAAGAAATCCAGAAAATCACATTGTCTGATTTTTAAAGAATGTATTTGCAAATTATGGTGGAAAATAAGTATTTGGTCAATAACAAAAGTTCATCTCAATACTTTGTTATATACCCTTTGTTGGCAATGACAAAGGTCAAACGTTTTCTGTAAGTCTTCACAAGGTTTTCACACACTGTTGCTGGTATTTTGGCCCATTCCTCCATGCAGATCTCCTCTAGAGCAGNTTGGGACAGCCTTCGTTTGGCAGAAGTGACGTATGCGGTCTCCGAATGCATCCTCAGGAGGATGCGGCCGCTGAATTGGGACACAGCTATGGTGTAGTCCTAAACGATAGCTGGGGATTCTGGGTAGTGTAGTGTCTTCTGCCATCCTTTACTCCGAAAAAATATTTGTTTCTACGAATCGAAGGGGAAAAATACAAAAGCATTGCACACAATTTAAACCAATCAATGTTGTGTAATTAACAAGGATAATCTGGTGTTTTTTAGTCGATGAGTAGTGCAGATATCACTGTAAAATCAATCGACAGTAAGGGGAATACTTACTTCCGGGTGTACAATTCTCCGTTATCCAATGGGAATGGACACTCACATTGCCTTTAAGGGCAGCCGACACAAACGAATGCCGTGCTTCCATGAGCGTCAAATCCCGCCGCAGATGGGAATACATTGCAATCAGTTGAAAGCTATTTGCGTCCCTTTATGAAGCCGAAGGAGCCTTGGAGCGTCACAACTGCACGCCACGGAACCCTGACCAAACGTCGCTCCTGGACGATTATGGAGTGAGAGTGTGTTTGTCTGTAACTCGATGATCCAGGACTTTAAGCTAACTCGCAGGAAAAAGAGAAACGACTCTTTCTGTAAATGTCCCCTCATTTCTCTTTCCTCTTTCCTACCCCCAACATTTCCAGACTGACAGTTTTCTCCTCTTTCATCTTCCTCCTGCCCTCAGCTCTCCCTCCTCATCAATCCCTCCATTACCCTCCTTTTCTCCCCCCATGCTTCGGCTTTGACGTGGTGACGGTGACAGCGGCTAAGAGTAGGGGAAATTAAGATAACTTTGAGTGTGTGTGCTCACAGTAAAAAGTGTGTCTGCTTCCTTCTCTTCTTGGTGCTATGGTGAACTCCTCTGGCTCATTTCCAGAGGTGAAAATCTCAATCGGGGAAAGAGAAGTAACGCAACAGCTAACTCCAGCTTCGGAGCGATCTGATCTCCCATGGGAGCAGTTCAGATTTGATTTTCATCGTCTGAGGCTCAGGGAAGGCTGTGTCTTTTCAATGCTGGATGCCTTTTAATAGACTCCAGGGTCAACTATGACACAATTAAATGTCTCATCAGCAGAGTGATTGAGGAATCGAGTCCACGGGGCCACCAGCAGAGTAGATCAAAGATTCTCGAGAGCAAATTGACTGGAAGCTATTATGACGCATCAATCTTTTTTAGTGAATTCGCACCTCTGTTAAATTAGTCATGCAGCTCAAATGGAGACCTTTGACATTATTATAGCTCCAGCACCTGAATGCTAATGCTCACATCAAAAAGGAACTTGGAAAAAAAATGTCATCCTCCAGGATTAGATTATTTTGGAGGATCTGTCAAATTCAGAGCAAACAGAGGTGCAAGTTTGAATCATTTTGGCTTTCCTATTTCACTTTCAACTATAGTCTGCAATAAGCCTCCATGACTTGGTACATCTATCGATTGTTGGCGAGAGGAGATAACCAGTCTAACCTGTCTTTCTCTATTCCAACGTTTTCTCTGCTTCAAATGAAGGTCGTCTATTTTCACGGCTCACATGTGTAAAACCGCTAATAACAACAACAAAAACAACAACAATCAATAGAGAAGTGAAAAACATGTCTGATCCCTGAGCCCGCGAAGAGATGTGTTCGGATACAGATCTGGTGTCCATGAAATCCACACTGATTAGACCGTGAAATTAAATAAGTTAACATTGCCGCACGCTCTCTGTTTATCTAGATAAACGTGTGCAAATCGACATTTTAAACTACATCCGCCCTGGATCAAGATTGCATCTTGGTCTCGGTGGAGCGTGGATCTTCAGCAGGAAGCACACTAAGCATGTATTTTCGGAGATTTGAAAATAAATAGAATAAACATGAAGTAGTCCAGACATGTTTACCATATAAAGAGTACCGTCCACCAGGGTTGGGATGGTTTCTTTAATAAATGAAATGATGTTGTAATTGATAGTTACATGTAAAACAGACGAGAGAAAAAATAAATAACAATATGATGTTTTTCACTACTGTATTATATAAAACAACAGAACAAGGTAACTAAGAGATTTAGTTTGAAAAGTGTGTCAAATAAAAGAAAATAGTTACATTTACAAATAATGTTTTAGTTTAATACATTAATTAACTGCAGACAGTACTTTGGTTAATAAATCCAGTGTCTACTTACTTCATTTAAAATTATATTTAGAATACAGAAGGGAAATTACACAGAGGGAATGGAATACAGGTACCTTTTATTTTTTGTATCCTGATTAAGTTAATCCATTACATTCTAATGTGAATGCAGCCTGTTGCAGTCGCTCCTGCTAGATTTGTACTATCTTGCTTTCTTATTTGGTGAGAATTATTGTTCTTTTTCTATTTGTAACTTCTCTTGGTAACGTATTAAAGGTGGGGTAGGTAAGTTTGAGAAACCGGCTCGAGATACACTTTTTGTTATATTCCATGGAATGCTCTTAACATCCCGATTGCAATGAATATCTTAAGTGCTTTGACAAAATATCCATACAAAAAATGTCATCTGTGGAAGCCGTAGTACTGTAAAAAGCACAACCAATCATTTTAGCTGGCCCGGCTAAAGTAACGATGGCCAACCCAGTCCCACGGCATTTCGTGTTATAGTCACAACATTTAATCTGTTGATTTCAACACGATTTTCCCCTTTTTTTCGTGTCACACAGAACGATTTTAAAAGCAATGTATTTCTATTGGTAGTATGTTTCGTGCCTGCAGCACGTATTTTTGTCCGTTCGGGTCTTGGAATACCGGAAGCTGTGGGGTTCATAAAAACATGTTCTTACTCAATAGCAAACCACAATTATTGCTTTTATTTTAAATCGTATAATTTCAGACTTTTGCTGCCGTCTGTGAGGAAAATAAATGGGCCTCATAATACTGAAATCTGTATTTTTAAAATCTTTTTTTCCTTCTAATTTGTTATTCTTTTCAAAATAACACACTGTTATTTACTCACCAATAACACATAATTATCCTTGTTTTTATTTATTTGTTTAGTTCCATAATCTCTGGCTTTTTTGGCGTCCGTCAGGAACTGAATTTCACAATAAAAATAACCGGAAACCACGTAGGCATTTCGAGCGATTACCCAAGATCCTCGGCTATGGTTTAAGCTCGCCGATTGGATGTTTTAGCCGCCATG
>NW_011359707.1:4848-6332 GCF_000735185.1 Notothenia coriiceps
GTGGGGTAGGTAAGTTTGAGAAACCGGCTCGAGATACACTTTTTGTTATATTCCATGGAATGCTCTTAACATCCCGATAGCAATGAATATCTTAAGTGCTTTGACAAAATATCCATACAAAAATGTCATCTGTGGAAGCTGTAGTTCTGTAAAAAGCACCACCAATCATTTCAGCCAGCCCGGCTAAAATAACTGGATGGCCTACCTGCCTGTCAGCCTTCCATCTGTGCACAAACTTATCTCGTGCCCTCATTGGTCATGTGCACGTTCGTGGGTGTTGGAGGAGGGGCTCTGTAAGGAAGTGGCAGATTTGTTCCGGTTGTGTATTTTCAAATTCTAGCGCACTCGAGCTGGTTTCTCCGAAATTACCTACCCCACCTTTAAGCAGTGTAAATATTGAGGTATTTAGTCTCAGAAGGCCTTGTCCTCTGCCCTTGAGCTGTTTGTGGCACTTGTAAGTGAGTGAGACTGACATCTTATAGTTAAATGTTCCCCTAAATCGCTCTTCAGACACAGCCTTATTGCAATTAGTGATGTTCGGTTTGATGCCGGATAATACTTGTGGTTGGACCAACTCTCCCTACTGTATTTTTCGTCAGTTCTACATCTCTTCCCATAATGCCCCAGAGAGCATGCCTGACCTCGGACCACTCAGCCTGAGGTTATGCTGCCTCCAAGTGAAACTCATGAGGTTCAACTTGGGAAGTCAAGTAAACAGTAAACACATAATGGTTGCCATTTGAGGGTCTCAAGTCACGAGTAATGTTGTTGCTAGGTGATGAGAAATATATATATATATATATATAAAAGGCCTATATATTGTTATATTATGTCTCTATTTATATATAAAGAAAGAAAGTTTTTCACTTCAAACAGTTTGAATGAAAAAAGTAATTACACCTAGTGGTTCTGGTTGAACAGGTTCTGTTGGAGAAACCTTTATTTTGTTCTCTACTTGGTTCCTCTTGGCTAGATGTAGATTGTTTAATAGGAAATGCAGTTTACGAACTAAAGTTATTATTATGCGTTATATTAAAATGCAATCCTTGCTGCTGAAAGCGTTATTACTTCTTACTGTGAGCTGTAGGGCAAATGATTCAGCGAGTCATCTCATAACTTATGTTTCTCCCACACCAGGAATGCAGTAATATTCACAGGAACGTGAACTGTTTCAGGGGAATTTACTTTTTTTATTACAGGTTGTCATGTGAGTCAGAATTTGAAATAACATAAACTAACCCTAACCCAGAGAATTAGTAGCACAAAGATCAGTCAAACTACACTAAGCTCAGCTGTAACTGCACTTACTGTATAAATAAATACCCTCTAGATCTTACAGAAAAGAAACAAACACACACACACACACACACACACACACACACACACACACACACACACACACACACACACACACACACACACACACCTCAACACACACAACACACACAACACACACAACACACAACACACACAACACACACAAC
>NW_011359708.1:0-2676 GCF_000735185.1 Notothenia coriiceps
GAGCCCTCCGGCCGAGGCCCCTCTCCCCCCGGATTATTGACAATCACCTGCTTTCACCGTCCAACGGTTGTGGATGTGCGAAGGCGAGGCCGGGGGTTCCAGTACTTGGTGGATTGGGAGGGGTACGGGCTAGAGGAGCGTTCGTGGATCTCTCGCTCCCTTATTTTGGACCCTGATCTCCTTGGGGACTTTTATGTTAGGTACCCGGACGGGCCTGGTAGGACGCCAGGAGGCGTCCGTTGAGGGGGGGAGGGGGGTACTGTTATGATTCTGTTTAGTTTTGGTTTTGTTGTGTGCTCTTTTTGTGTTTTTTCCTGTCTCCCCCCTCCCTTCTCTGTTTTCCTCTGCAGGGCTGGTGTGTGACAGGGAGTTGGCTGGCTCCTCCCAGTAGCAGACGAGGCACACCTGTTTCCACTCACCTCTTCACCTGTGGATGAAGCCAGGTCCTCATGCCACTTCCCTGCCAGATAATTCCTTTGTGCTTCGACCCTCCGGTGTGTCTCACTGCTCTCCTCGTCCCTATGATCTGTTGCTTGGGTTTTTTGCCTCCTGTCTCTGACGTCTCCGTGCCAGCCAGCTTCCTGCCTCCACTGCCGTTTTTTCTGTTCCTCTGCTTTAATAAAGCTCTTTGTTTTTGACCATCTCTCTCTATTCTTTTGCTTTGGGGTCCAATATTCTCTAGGCCTTAACACACAGCTCAGTTGAGACTGTGAAATGTTGACTTTATTTGATGATTTCAGTAAAAACTAACGTTCATATTTCTCTTTGATTATAATCAGGGGCGGACTGGGACTACAAATCAGCCCGGGACTCTCGACCGGCCCACTTCGGTACCGCCGGCACACCGCGGTGCTCGTGACTTACCGCAGAGGTAGACATTAAGGGTAAAATGCCACTGGCATTATATTATCACTGGCCCCACCATTGTAACCACTGGACCGGAGCATTCGTCCAAAAAAAAAAATCGACTAATAATGAAGAAAATTAACACATTTGTTGCAATAGTTTAGCTCAACTTGTTTATATTGGCGTCATATTGAGAGGTGCAGCCAGTGACGCGTCCTAAAACCAGGAAGTAAGCCGCTGGTTCCCTCGACAAAAAGCAATGCGATTTCTCCACAGGGTTTTGGAAAATAGCCGGAAATAAGGTCTGTGGAAAACAAACCTGTTTGATAAATGCACGTTTTGTTCAGCCGGATAATCTCCACATGTCTACCCTTCTTTTTTAAATGTTCGAATTATAAATCTAATCGATAGATTATAAAAGGGTTTTAGGACGCGTCACTGCACCACTAGAAGCCAACTCCATTAATCAAGCTGGCTGAAACTTTCTCTCCCTCTTCTTCTCATGCTCCCTGTCACTCTCCTTTAACTCCTCCGGTGACTTTCTTTTATTTGAAGATTGTTTTTTGCCCGGTGCTTGGCCGGTTACCGCTGGTATTAAAAACATTTTGGCTAATGGTTAGGTGGCGCGATAGTCTGTAGTGAAGGAGCGCGCTCCCGCTCACGGGAGCCTGCTCGCGCTGCGCTCCGCAGCAAACAGCTGTTTGCTTTTCACCCAACAACGACAACCGACCTGCAACCGACTCACGGAACGCTCTGTTGTGATAAACTAAACAAATTTAACTAAATTGCTAGTCAAAATACCAATACCACAGGACACTTTTTTTTAAAGCAATATTTTTAGTGGCCCGAGCGGGCAATTGGAAAGTACGTTATGCTGGCCCGAACGTCCCGATGGCCAGTCCGCCCCTGATTATAATACTGATGAACGTTCAAAACAAAGCACTTTGGCAACTTACCGCATTTAAAAAAAATGCTTAATAAGCACCGTCACTTTTATGATATCATTTCTCGGTCATAATCGGTTGTTTCCGTGAACGACCGATTGTTGCGAGATGGCAAATGCTGCGGCTGCAAGGCATTGTGGGGCAGCATTTTCTCCTCTCCTTTCGGTGAGGGAGGTCCAATGGTTCCTAAGCTAAATGAGGTTATAAACAGGGGTGCACATAAGTGGTACACAGGTAGGCATGCGCGGCAACAATCTGAAATGCGTACCGTCACTTGTGTCACAAAGCGCATTTGCGTACTGACGTACTTGTGAAGCTTTTCCGGAAGGCGGTTAGATCACCGGAAGACAGAGTCGGTTTCCGTGTGCACAGACAGGGCTGCTGTTAACGTCGGTCTGTACAGCAGCACTGCGCTAAAACAGTGTGGTCACGAAGCTCTGCACTCCACTATTCCAAAATTACCTACCCCACCTTTAAAGGTCTATTGTTCCATTTTGCAGAAGTCATAGATTGCAGAGCCGGTTCTGTGACGAACTTGACTCCTAAAATTATCATGTAACACCTTGTTATATTTTTGATATATTATTCAGCACTTAAAGCTATTTTTTTTCTCGGAAAGTCTATGACTTTATCAAAAAATATTAAGACTTTACTCTTAAATACATCTAATATATTATGTTCTGTATATATTCCGTTTAGACATCTTTGTTACTGTAAGTAATCTAAACAATACTGAGACGGTCCTTGATGTTGAAGTCACTTTCTAGGAATCCTGCATCAGTGTTAATGCAGTGGACTAAAACAGGCAGAGCAACATAACGATGTGTTTGTCTGTCCATCACGTTCACACACTTCCTTAGACGCTGCTGTCTTTAACCTGACCCCC
>NW_011359709.1:0-1405 GCF_000735185.1 Notothenia coriiceps
GAACAGAGCTCGCTGCAGAGGGTAGCTGATGTTCCCGAGATGAATGCCCTTTAAACAAGGCGTCTGTTTTGGAGGTAATGACTGTGATTCTTAAGTCATGATAATCAGATAACATCAGATCTGCTGCTGGATAGAAGTCCTGATTGTCACGTACACAAACTGCAGACCTCCCACCCTCACAACAAGCAGAGATTTGGTGTCATATGGACGCTGCTGAAAAGCATGATTAGCAGGTTATTGTTGATGGTGGAACATGCAGGATATGTAAACAAACCTGCGTGTGGATGTGTTGTGTTTGATATTTGTTGTTTGTCCACCTGCCCGTGCCTCAGGTTTGAGATGCTGGATGCTGCCAGGAACAAAGCCAGAGTGAAAGCCTGCTACGTGATGATGGCGGTCACGATTGGGGCGTGTTTGATCACGGTGATCCTGGGCAAACGGGTGAGTGATAATGGACGACCGCTTTGTGTTTCATGCTTTGGTTTTCTCCTGTTTTTAAAAGGAGGATAATCTCGTTGTGTTTTCACACCTGTGACGACAGACGTGAAAATTAGACATTTTTAAAAATCCTATTCCTCATTTTTCTCAGGCTGCAGGCAGAAACGAGTCTCTGACAGTCCAGAACATGGAGAAGAAAGCAAGATGGAGGGAGGAAATACAGAAAGAGAAGGAAGCTGCTCTCGCCCTGTCTGAGAAGGCTCACTAAAAGATCACGTCCCTTCAAACCCTCATAGTGGGCCCATAGTGTCCCCCTTATCCCTGTATTTATCACAACTTCAGAGCTCTCCACTCCCATCCTACATAGCAGCCAACAGAAATCACAGCAGTTTGTGATTCTTAACTTTTTTTAAGCCTTTGTGAAGTTTCATCTTCATTTTTTTTTAAACGGATAACAAATACTGTGGCGTTGTGATACATTTCTGGCAAAAATAATGATTTTTCAGACAAGAGACGCACCAATAACGTTTTATCTAGCAATGCTTCTAGTAAGCTTTCAACATATACCTCGAAATCTCTCCAAAATAACTGCCTTAGTTTTGAAATTAACCTCAAAGGCAACGGTCCGACTTGTGATGACAGTTCAGGTTTAAAATGGTGTTCTGTTTTTCTGTAAGAGAACGTCAAGAAGTGGATCAGGCATCTGAACGAGGGTCCGGTCTGTTCTGGATCATGTGGGTTGTTCATGACTTGATGCAGCTTCTGTGTTTGTATAAAGTGAGCACTAAAAAAATATGAAATAAAGTATTTCTTCTTGAGGATTCCTGTTTGATTGCATATCACTTTCATATGTTATGGGTTCACATCACCCCAGGCCTCAAAGACCTTCACTGGCTTCCTGTCTCCCATCGAATCAACTACAACATTCTGGTCCTCACCTGCAAAGCACTCCACCATCTGCCCCCCC
>NW_011359709.1:1411-2085 GCF_000735185.1 Notothenia coriiceps
ATCATATCTCACAAACCTTCTCGCCCCCTATCAACCCCCCACGGTCCCTCAGATCCACCGCAGCCGGACTCCATTCCCACATCCACACTCAGCAGCTTTGGGGACAGTCTTCTCAGTGGCAGCTCCTAGGCTCTGGATTCCCTCCCCCAAGATCTTCGTGGCCGTTTCTCAATGTCGAGTAAAGCTGCTGCAGAGCCACTATTTCAAGTATTCCAGGGGTTCCCAAACTTTTCAGGGGGGGGGGGGCTAGTGAATTAAGTTCCCAAACTTTTCAGCCCGCGATCCCCAAAATAACAGTGCCAGAGACTGGCGATCCCCTGTCGACGGGGGGAGGGGGCTAGTGAATTCATTTCAGTTTTCCGCACTCTCGCGGGAGTGTCATTATTGTCTCACTACTATCACTACTACCCCACCCCAGGCCTATTGTTTTTGGATATTTGTGGAGTTATGTGGTCCATGAGTGTTTTTTATTGGTTAAGTGGTCCTTGGTATGAAAAAGTTTGAGAAACACTGCGCTAGTGGATTGTCAAAGGGGGAGCCTCGTTGCGGGGAAATTATACAGATGGCTAGTCCGCCCCTGAAAATGTCTATGCAAACGTTATTATTAATAATATATATTTTTTTAAATTATTAAAAAAATGAATCAATTTTTTTTAATACATTTTTTAATTTTC
>NW_011359709.1:2122-5345 GCF_000735185.1 Notothenia coriiceps
CCACTTTGGGAACCCCTCAAGTGTACTACGTAATCGAGTGGCGCCGGAAGACCGTTTAAATGCATGTTAAATGCCCATTATTCAGCGCCACTCGATGACGTAGTATACTTGAAACAGTGGCTCTGCAGCAGGTATACTCGACATTGAGAAACGGCCTCTGAGTCTCAGTCTTTCAGTCCCGCCTCAAAACCCATCTCTTCATCTCCGTCTACCCATAAGCCCCCCTCTCAATGAACTTCCCCTTGACTGCCTTTTTTGTTTGTTTTTTTTAATCTATTTTGTTTTGCCTGTCCGGTTGTTTACCCTCCCTCATTCTGTATAGTTGAGTTGTAGAAAAGCACTATCAGGGCTCATACACTTTTTCACCAATGACCTTTACCTCATTTTCCATGACCAAAAAAATCACTCAGCGGTACCACTGAAACATTTGTATTTTAACATGGTAAGCTGGAAAATAAGGTCTGCATATGAAACATGTTGTGCCTATCTAAAACAAAATAAAATAGTAGGCTTACTAGCTCCTACAGACTAAAGCTACTGGAGACTAGAGGACGTGATTGTAAGGAAAATACCTGGTATTTTCCTTACAATCACGTCCTCTAGTCTCCAGTAGCTTTAGTCTGTAGGAGCTAGTAAGCCTACTATTTTATTTTGTTTTAGATAGGCACAACATNTGAGGATGTCGAGTAAAGTAACGCACTGTAGGTGAGCGCTTCAGATGAGGCTCCATCCGCAAAATAAAGCACCCTCCGCAGTCTGTGTGATCTGGGGCGGCCCTGCGAGTAAAGTAACGCGTTCCTTTATATAGAGAGTAACGAAGTAAAGTCATATATTACTTTATTTTTTAAGTCATATGTAATGACCCCATCTCTGCACACAAGTACAATTATTACAATCAATTGAATTTAGTATTATTAATTCATTATGCATTCCTTAATTGTAATGCTACTGCAGTTTCCCAGAAGCCAAAGTGTCATCACAGCACATTCAAAGAGGTTCCCTTTAGAGGGATATAAACCTGAAGAATGAACACCTATTTGAAAAGCTTGCAGTAAATTGATCCTTCCATCTTCGCAGGCCTGGACAAGTTGGAGTTCCTGCAGGGCCACGAGAACCAGGAGATCTACCAGAAGGCCTTCGACCTGATCGAGCGCTACTTCAACACCGAGGACGAGGACCCGGCTCTGGCCCCGGCCGTGGACCTGCAGCAGCAGCAGTTCCTCTTCCAGCAGTGCGAGGCCCCCATGGAAGGCTTCCAGCTATAATGCTAAAAACCCTTTCCTCCCCATGTGCTCCACCTCCATCCTCATCTCTCTCTCTCTCTCTGCCCACTGCCACGATCAAGGGGTTTGGATGACCCCTCCCCTCCCCTCCTGAGATCCAATCGTAACCATGATTATGTGACGTTGCAGGAGCGTGTGCGAGTACGTCTGACGTGGGTGGAGTTCTGCGGTCCTGTCAGCCAGTTTGTGAAGGTTTCACCCATTCTCACGTCACCCTGAACCCTCACCTTCCCGCTCAGCTGATTGTCCTCGTAACACCCCCCCCTCTCCCGTCGTACTGTTAGGATTCCCTCAGCCCCCCCCCTAAATGAAAAGCACTCTTCCTGCCCCGGTGGGAGTTCGTAGGACTGCACTGCTTGTCTGATTGAAGCATTAATGACTCACAAGACAGACAAACATGGACGTGATTTTTTTTTTCTTTACCCCGCCTTCCTCACATGGAGAAGAACGATGTAACCTAAACACTGGACTGACCATGAGACGTTGACCACATGTGACTGTGGTCTTTGGACTGAGCTGCCCACAGTACAACCCACGGACTCAACTGACCTCTACTAAAGGCACTTAGACCCCCCCATAAAGGAGGTGTTTCCCCTCGCCTCCTCTGGATAAGCCACCACAGGGAATTAGGAACTTGACCGTCGCTGAGGGGCGGAGTTTGGCTGCTTGCGTTCCCTCTTGGAAACCATATCATGCATTCTTTTGATCCAGTCGTGGGTCTTTCCACTTCATGTGACGTCATTCGCCCTGTGGATTCACGGGAATTGGAGTCTTCCCTCGCACTGAGACATTTAGACAGACTTGGACAAAACAGACTGTTTAACCCCGGGGTCTGTCCAGCAGCAGAGCAGCGGGATATTTTATTTTTTATTATCTTACCATAATTGCATTTCCTTTGCAGCACTTTAGTTCTGGACTGACGCCTGCTCTACGAGAACATACCGTCGTTTTATTGCGTTAACTAGTTCATTGGTTGATGACGCGGCTCTTCCCTCCTCAGGCGTAAAGGAGTCCGGATGCTCGGTCCCCTTCTGGTTTCACAAGGATTACAATGAAATGTTCTGACTGTTCCTACAGGAAGGACTCGTTGTGGACTGAAAACTCCTAGCACACTAATTACAATCAGTAGATCATGCTGCCTCGGCAAAGCTAGAAGAACTGTATTGTAAAGTAAGTCTTGGAAAATGGGCTGTTTAGCTGCGCAGTCTAAATGTCTTTCCGACACATGTTCAGGTAGTATTTTCCAATTTGATCATGCCAAATCATCAATGCCAGCTATTGGGTCTCAAATTAGTCTTTTAAAGAAAAAGCTATTATTTGTTTAAGTTGGGTTTAGCATCTGTCTTGTTGCTGATGGTGCCATAATCCTCATTCTACAGGAACTCTTCCAGATGATTTGATGACAGCTCCAGATGAAACACACCCTGGAGATCACCTTAGTTAGCAAAGCTGAATGTTTGTTTACCAAGTCCTCCTAACATTGCTTACTTTTATCAAATCTCTGCAGGAGATGACCAGCTCTACATGTTAATTACTGTTTGTTGTCTTGAGTTTGTGCAACTGTCCCCTGTTATGCCATTTGCATAAAAGCTGTTTCATGAACCTCAGTGTTAGTGGATCCGTTTTGTTGGAGTCTGTGTGCAGGGTGAGTCTTTCCATCGGGGATAGCTTGGTCCAAAACAAGGTGAAAAATAACTTGGTTTAGAGTTGGAGTCTACATATAATAATAATACATTATAATTATATAGTGCAGGATTCCTACGGTCATTGAAAACCTGGAAAAGTCATGGAAATTCAAAATGCTAATTCCAGGCTCTGGAAAAGTTATGGAAAACAATATTTTTCCCAAAGTTTTGGAAAAGTCATGGAAATGTAACTAAAGTTGCATCAAATATAATTTGTATTTTAGCTAATCGCCGGAATAGTAATACTATAATGAT
>NW_011359709.1:5444-6683 GCF_000735185.1 Notothenia coriiceps
TTTGCAGCAGTGGATAAAAACTTCTGGCCTGGACACAGTTTGCACCTCACCGTCACATTCCTGTCCTTTCTACGGACGAACTCAAAATAATGGGCATACCTCCACCCCTCGAAACTTATCGCTGACTCAGCCATGTTTATGCAGCACTGCACGTGGAGATGTTACGTAAACATAAACCTGCGGCGGAAATCCCTCTTGTCTGTCAAAGGGAGAATCTAGTCATTCTTTATGTTAGTAGGCTAACTGTAGTGTGATTTCTGATTTGATAAAAGTAGCGTTGTAACGAGTGTCGGGCGATGTTAGTAACTGTAGTGTGATTACTGAATTATAACGCGTTACATTTCTCCGTTACCGACAAAAGTAGTTATTTTGGTAACGCGTTACACCCAACTCTGCTTGTGTGTGTACGTAGACTTACCGTAGGCCTCTTCGATGAGGGCACAGTAGGGGTTGATGCCCCCCCCCCTCTTGGCCTCCAGCTCTCCCAGTCGCAGGATGTTCTCCAGGCCGTTGAGAGCCACCTGAACTATTTTGGAGTCCATGAGTGTGAGCAGGTCACACAGAGGTTTTATACAGCCGAGATCCACAATGTGCCTACAGGGGGCGGTGCACACAAAGACCCAGAATTACACTTTTATTCAGAGCTTAAGAAGACCACTACACTTATGTTATTAAAAGTGTTTCCGTACCTAATTTGCTCTGCAGAGCCCCCTGAGGTGGCGTTGGTGATGGCCCAGGCTGCCTCCTTCCTTGTGCGAAACTCTGCGACCTGCAGGATGGTGATGAGAGGAGGCAGCAGATCGGCATCCATCACCATCTAATGAGGGGGAGAGGACTTTCTTAGAGGAGGATATGCTCAGCTTCTTAACCTCAACTTCCTGTGTTATTCCGTCAGACGCCAAACAGAAGTAATCAGAAGACTTCTTTGATCTTCTCCAAGGCAACGCACTTTTTTGAGGCGTCAGCAGGTGAAAAATCTTAAAACTGCAACTTTTAAAAATACTTCTGAAAGGCTTTTTATACACACACACACACACACACACACACACACACACACACACACACACACACACACACACACACACACACACACATACCTGTATTTGTGCTCGGTTCCCTGCGGTGATGTTGGAGATGGTCCAGCAGGCTTCCTTCTTGATGGACTCCTTGGGGCTGCTCAGGAGGTGCAGGAGGGACTGCAGCGCCGAACAGTTCAAAATCACCTAGACAATCGTAAAT
>NW_011359709.1:10632-16772 GCF_000735185.1 Notothenia coriiceps
GCTGCTGGGCTCCCGGCTGAGACAGAAGACAGGGTACATGAAACTCATCGGAGCCGTTATGAGTTCCATGGTTTACAGAAGACCTTAGGTGGAGGGTTCCCCCAAAGTTGAACGAAGGTTTAAGTTTTATTTCTATTGTCCGGGTGGCCGTTTTTTCAGCGTTTAATTGCACCCAGACCAAAAATTTTTAAAAACTGCAAGAGTCTATTTTTTGGTATATGGTTATTAGTTTTATAAAGTGTAAAAATGGTTAATCAAAAATATTGGACAAAGTGGTCCCCAGTTTCAGGAAATAAAAAGCGGCCAAAACTAAAGGCTTGGGATTTTATATTATGCCTTCCTCTGCGCTTTTTAAAAAAAGTTGTTTTGAAGAACTCATACAGAAATATCAATCAACAATTTGATTGACCAAACATGTGTTCATGGTTTCACAGAGAAAGTGGTTTGACCTGTTGTTGCTTTTAAAAGATCGGAGTTACTTGTCAAAACCACTGTTAAGCGTTGAAGAAGTGTTATCAAAACTTTGAAGAAAAGTGTAAATCATAGACCTTTTTCTCAAAAACTCGTCTGTTGTTTACCAATTTTGAAGGAATAAATATTGGGAAAAGGTTACTCATGCTTGTTGTTTCTTTGTTCAAAGTTCAAAACTGTGTAGGTTGGTATCAGGACTAAATATTAATTTCGTTGACATACATGGGATACAGATCTACAGGCATATTCAAAAGTAAATATGCAAACTACTATATAGGCTCAATAGACACAATGAATGAATGTGATACTGACCGATGAATTCACATGCACCTGCCAGATTTACAGGCAGTCCGGCCCTCAGATAGTAATACTTATTTATTTTCGACCCATGTGCTATTTGAGTCGACGCCCCCTGATTCCAAAGGATTTAATAAGATCAGCAGTTTCAGTAATAATTTTTTTGACAACATTGACTATGACTTTTATAGTTGGGGTTCAATGGAGGATCAGAGAGGTTTCTTGACTCTGGCTTGACCCCCCTAAGCAGGTGCAAAAATCAAAAGCCGTCGAAGTGAACTTGTGTCCCTGAGAATAAAGAAACCCCTCCCTCCCAGACAGACACCTGCACCGACATTGCAGCCATCCCCAACATTGTGCACCTTGAAAGACCTGTAAACCATAGTCGCTCCAGCACACTCCTGCGTATTCCTCCCCCAGGACCCAGCAACTTTTAAGCCTTGAAAAATGTCATTCAAACTTGCAAAAAGGGTCAATTAAGCAAAGGCCATTTTATTTGTGAAATGGTGGTTTAATAAAAGTAAAACACCATATTTTCAAATCAAAAATATGCAAATATAGCCTTTACTAGCCTACATTGAATTGAGGTCAGATGGTAAAACAGTTGAATAACGTCTTAAAACTGAAAGCAAGTCAAATCCGTTTCATAACTCCATAATTCATTATAATAAAAGATGCATACTCCTGAATTCACCTGCTGCTTTTCATAAGGCCATAAATTGCTGTTACTAAACCATATGAAGATGACGCCCTGCCTATACAGAGAGTTATATCAACTGCCTTATTTAATAATTTCATCAATAATGTAGGCTTTGTGTAAAAATCATTACATATGTTGAGGAACAGGGTTGTTTTACAGGTCCTTCATACATTCAGATCCTAAACTGTGACGCAGCCTCAAATTCAATTAACGAGTAAAGAAAAATAACAACTTGCTATTAAAAGTACCCTTAAATACAACCACTTGAGCACATTATTAAGTTCATTTCCACTGTTGACAACTATAGAGAAGCACCAGCCCGTAACATTTGATAAATGGAGGTAATATGTAATGAAAACAGTCGGGACTGACTAATAACCACTTTCGATCCCCGTGTAAGAGTGTTTGTAACAGGTGCTATCAGCCAATCACATCGCTTTGTGAGCCGGTAGGTGTGGCCAGGTGTTTTATGAACAGCCAATGAGCTAACTTTCTTCTGCTGGAGAAAAAATGCATCGGAGACATCTGAAGAATTTGAATGCCTCCGATGCATTTTTTTAAAAGTTAGCTCATTGGCTGTTCATAAAACACCTGGCCACACCTACCGGCTCACAAAGCGATGTGATTGGCTGATAGCACCTGTTACCAAACACTACTACACACGATCAAAGTGCAGCTTTCATAATTCAGTTATGAAGCAGAGTCATCAATCCAAGGTCTGGTCTTTTATCTTTTCATTCATCCACAGATCAAAATGTCCATCATTTGAAAACAAAGAAGACAATAAAAGGTAAATGCCAGGTGAGGTGAAGTGAGTTTCAAACACGTGCTGACAGGACATACAAGGCTCAGAGTTGCACAACGAGCTCCTTTAAACGCCAGGAAAGCCCCTCCTCGACAGCAGTCTTTGACTTTCTGCCATCAAAGAACAACATAAACGGCAGGTGAAAAGCTTTTCTATTTAACACATTTTAAATCTAAACCTTGTTCTTTACTGTATAAAGTGTGTTTTATTAATAATACTTTATCTTTGTTTTAGATAACTTGTCCAAAAATGGCCAGACACAGCATCATCCGTGTGATTGCCATAGTGCTCTCACTGGTATTCTTCATCATCACCATGGTGTTCTCTGCTTTGGCAGGACCAGGAATAGGTACGTTTGAATGCTTTAATTATATATATTATTTTGTGAGATAAGGTTTGTTTGTTTAATGTAGAAATGTTGAAGTAATCCTTTGAATTTTTCAATGAGTCAACATAACTTCATTTTGTACCTTTTTTTTGCTCAAAGATCCCTTTTTGGAGAGCACCAAGAACATCTCTGATGCGTTTGTGACGGAGATCACTCCGGATGGGTGGACGTTCACCATTTGGGCCATCATTTACGTCTTCCTGGCTTTAGTGATGGTCTACGTCATCTCCGGCATCTTTAGGAAGTAGGAACCCGCCTATTTTCAGCTGCTTTAATTATACGTTTTTGCCAACACTTACCTGTGATTCTGTCTTCAGGAATGCATACGGTCCGGTGTACTGCAGCCCGGCTGTTCTGCCTCATGGATTCTTCGTGACTTGGTGTTTGAACCTGACCTTAAACGTTGCGTGGTTGTTCCTGTGGGACAGAAAGTAAGATTTCATTATTTACTTCTACTGAAATCAATCAGGCTGGGAAACCCTAAATTACAGGCAAACAATTGGCTTTAATTGGTTGTATATTCTTAAATATAAATACCTGGACTGCTTGTATGTGAATGAAGGAGAGGCTTATAGGTCATAGGGTCAAATACAGGTCATCACCTACAATCAATAAGCTCATAAGGCATGATTAGTGCACACATTGAGTGACATGAACATTGGCAGGATACTGAATATTACAGACATCCAGATACTTTAAAAGGATGTGTGTCTCATTCTGATATTACATATTCAAATGTTGCTTTTTATATTTTCGTCTATTCTGGGAGTTAATTCTTGTTTGAACCAAGGGTGCCATAAGCAGTGAAACCCTAAAAGAGAAATGTGTGATTCAGGAATATGAGTAGATTTATAGCTATATTTAAGATGTGTAAAAAAAGGAGGATATCAAGAAACATGTGAATAGTTGCTGATTGGACAGGATTACATTAAAATGCATAAATGCAACAACAACTGTTAACACATCCTTTGTTCTATCTCCCATCCCTATCAAAGGTTGATGTCCACTGCGCTTGCCTTCCTCATCCTCATCGTCCTCACTAACTACCTCATGATATTCTTCTCCTGCATCGGTCTCAACAACTACGGAGCGTGGCTGGCAAAGTACCACAAAGTGGACCTGTGGCTTCACCGAGTGCTGGTGAGTCCAGCAGCTGTTCTCCTCTCAGAAGCATCTGCAGCGTCAGCTCTGCATGCTGAGTGTGTTCTGTTTCTCTGCTGCAGGTTCAGAATGGGATCGCCATATACGCAACATGGACCACCATAGCATCGCTGGTGAACCTGACCATCGTGCTGACTGCGGACGCTAAGATATCCCCGGCGAACGCTGCCACCATCTCACTCTCTGTCCTCACTGTGGTGCTGTTAGTGTGGTGAGTGCAAAGTGGTGGATACATCTCGTATTATTGTAAATAGAGCTACCTGTCCAATCCGATCGATCCAGCGTCCTGTAAAACTTCAAAATCTACACAAATATCATTCAAATGGGCCTCCTAGGTTGACATTTCTGGTTTAAACTCACACTTTGGCTCGTGAAGATGTCAGAAATTATACAAATGGGCCACGTCGTTGTTGTGGTCATTATGCTAATTTACAATGTGCAAATTGAATATATATTCTAACATAAAATGTACGAGTACACAGCATTTCTGGGTTCACAATCGGACGTATAGGCTTGAAAATATAATGTAAAAGAACAATTATTGATGCATTAACTTGTTATCACTTTAATATTGCAGCTGGAAAAGTTGTAGTTATCCTATTCATACTGCCATGTATCTTGTGAATTTCACTTCGGGATCATCCTATTGCAACATATAATAATATTTGATAAATCCTTGAGATGTTATTAATCTGAATGGTTCAAAGGTACTCAAGTTATCAAATCAATTTCGTGGAATTAGCTCTGAAGTGTAAATGCTTAAAGAAACACCACTGCCTTTACTAAGTTCAAATGTGTTGTGTTTCTTGCAGGACTGTCCTTGAAAACACCATCCTGGATAAACACGTGAGGTACATCCTGTCCATCTACCCCGCTTTGATCTGGGCTCTGACCGGAGTGTTCTCCAAGAACTACAACGCTGCAGACCCTTCACGAAACAACACCTTCATCGGTGAGGAACACATCTCCACCTCTATCTCCAGGATGTTTGCATGTCCTATCAAACATGCTGTGGATTGATTTGAACATGCAGTTACACGGACAATGTGCACACTCATGTGTTTGTAATTCAACGTGTATATTTTCTACTTTCTTGTTTATTTCTAGTGTTTTTCTTTTGAATGTTTATTGTACAATGCCTCGTCTTTTTATGCTGCTGCAACACAAAAAAGTACTTCTTATCTTATCTTGTCTTATTTCTGCTTCCCCTCTGATATTTATATATATCTTCTTTCCTCTGTAGTCGTGCTGTTGGCTTTGGCCAGTACGATATTTGCAGGTCGGATAGGTCTGGTGGTCTGGAGACACATCAAGAGGCCCCTCTATGAGGACATCAGCCCGGAGAGCATGACTCCAATGGAGATCGCTGACAAGCAGAAAGATATGTTTAAATAAGAGGTTCTGATAAACCTGTGTGTATCGATGCAGTATTGTCTCTGTATGAGCTGTATTTTCTTAATGCTTTGTATATATTGTAATCTATGACTGTTTTGCACTGCTGCAACATATATAATGAAGCTTCCTTTAATAAGGGAAATTATATAATACTGAAGTCCAATCCAACCTGTCAACACATTTTGTACTCCATGTTCTAAAGACAGGCTTAATTTATTATTCATTTTACATCTAGGCCTGCAGTTCATTTATCAAAAAGGGTATAATGTTTGTGTTTCCTCATGCACTTTGACTTGTATTTTGTATACTGTTTAAAATAAATTAAGCTTTCTCAAATTGTTACGCTTTTGTGTGATTTTTCTGGTTTATAAGAAATAAGAAATACTTCAACTGTTCAAACAAACAGTATAATTATTTACTTCTCCTCAATCAATCAATCAATGTTTATTTATATAGCCCAATATCACAAATGTTACATTTGTCTCAGTGGACTTCACTTTGTACAGAATATCAGTATGACAACACGACACCATCTGTCCTTAGACCCTCTGTCCTTAGACCCTCTGGCCTTAGACCCTCACATCGTACAAGGAAACACTTCCAGAGAAAACCCACAGTTTAAAGGGGAACATGGGAGAAACCTCAGGGAGAGCATCAGAGGAGGGATCCCTCTCCCAGGACGGACAGACGTGCAATAGATGCCGTGTGTAAATCCAAAAGATAATACATTTACACATGACGTGAAGCACGAGGATGTCAACAATCCTGTGGGAGCCATCAGAGAAGTAGTATGGTGAGAGTCAGGCAGGACCGCAGAGACAGGTTCAGCCACATTACATTACATTGCATTTAGCTGACACTTTTATCCAAAGCGACAATAAGTACATTCGACCAGGAAGATACGACCTTGAAGAAAACAGAAT
>NW_011359710.1:0-31394 GCF_000735185.1 Notothenia coriiceps
AGCTTCTTATATTCGTTAGCATAGCTAGCTAACCAGATGCTAATAACAACAAAGTTATTGACTGTATGATCAGTATGACAGAAGAACAGATCGCCACTGGGCTTTCAACTAAAGACACAGCCACGCAGAAACTGCGGCATGTGTACGGCTCCTTATAGGTACTGACATTTTTGGAAGTGCCGGAACGGCGTTATGGTGCTCTCCGTCAGAAATACACCCCTGTCAGACAAGACATATACCACGTGATGACACGTTAGGCTCGTGTTGTGTTCAAGGACCCTGACCTTGGCCAGGAAAAACAGGCACTCGCTTGTTTAATTTTTTTGCGGTCTAGATTTCTTTAATTTTTTTCTTTTTTGCGTGTGTTTATAAATTACCTCGAGGGCCGTACCAAATGGTCTCGCGGGCCGTGTACGGCCCGGGGGCCGCAGGTTCCCCACCCCTGGTCTACAGCATTAAAATGCTACTTGATGCAACACTATTATCTAGACCTGTAACATATACTTAACTGTAAATATAAACATTACAGACACATAAAGGAAATATCTTCTGCTCAGTGAGTACTTTTACTTAGTACATTTAGCTGATAAGACTTTCCTACTTTTACTTATCATTCTGAATGCAGGACTTTTAATTGTAATGAAGTATTTTGACAGTAAAGCATCTGAATACTTCTTCCAACCTTGTTAATGAAAAATCTCCTTCCTCTTTGTCTTCCCTGCCTGCTGCCAGGAAGGTATCACATTCAACATCAATACAGCCTCCTTCTCCTCCTTTCCTTTCCTCCTTTCCTTCACTTCCACCTAGAGCCACACTATCACTCTGGCTCCGCCCCTCGAACTGAGTGGATGTGGATGCGAGAAAAAGGCCAGCAACAGAGTGACAGACAACACAGTCCTCCGCTCGGCGTAGTAGTGTTTATCTCCTCCGTGGACGGAGAGCACAGGCGAACAGAAAGCCCGAGCCGTGTGAACAACAAAGCGGACGGAGGAGCACCATGAGCCGCCGGACAGCATCCAGCGGGGAGACACTCAGCTTTTAAGGTAAGGCTTTGTTCGCTTTTCTGCAGCATTTCAATACAGATCTGCATTGGCCGCTTCAGCGCGCTCTGTGTGGGCACAGGGGGGTGATGTGCATGCACGATGTTTGCCTGAAATGGGGTTTCAATATTCGGGGTTTATCTTTGATCAAACCTACAAATTAAACATGTAGTAGAAAATCCTTTGTCTGCGTTACTTTACCCGGATCGCGATAATCATCTCACTGTTTTCCCATGTCGCGGCTCTCCACACTAACCGTAGATTTAATAAACATTAGGAGCATTATGCACACATCCAGTTGAGTTTAATGGGGATCAGCAGATAATGACGCTAATCTTGATGGTCCCTTTTCTCCTATATAAATGGTGTCCACAGTGGAGAGTTCATTCACAGTGAAGGCAGGCCTGCACGCTGTTCTAACTTGAGGAGAAAATTTAGAGGTTTATTGTTCCCTTGACACTTAGTTTTATTAAACAGCTTCATGCACATGGTGTGACAACTACTCCATACAAAACAGGAAACCCAGGCCAAGGAAAGAGCTCCAGGGGAAGGCATGTGGAAGGCATAGTAATACCATGAAGGCACCAGAATGTTTCCTATTCATCCCACTGATTCCTCTACTGTTACATTGATATTTGATAAGGGGGTTTGCATGCATGCATGTGCTACTCTTTTTGTCATGATTGATGGACTGGTGCTCAAAGTTAATTTTAGGACTACTTTATTTCACATCGCTGCACTTTCATATCCACAGCTGCACTACTTTTTGCAGGCTTTTGTTTGAAGCAATTTCATTAGAATAACAAAGCAGATAACATTTTAGATTTGGGATCAATTTCTTTCAGTTAAACATGTTCTACAGTAGCGAGAACCACACAATGTAGGGGAAGTGAAAAGTAGTCGGAATAAAACATAGACGTGTCAATACAATTAACATGTTTTTTTTGCATTTCAAATGTGTTGCTTTCTGTAGTGTGAGTTGTCAGATATCAGCAACAGGGAAGTTGAGTTTTAGCACTCTGAACTGCGGAGACTTATCTGAATGTCAACAAACCTCAGCACATCACCTTCAAAAACAGCAGCAGAGGTCGAGGGTACTCAAACTCATTACAATAAGAACACGCAACTTCACACTTCACTTCAGTCCATTGAACTCAAAGGCACCAGCCTGTCTTTTTAAATTTCTTCAGGAAAAAACAGCAAACCTCTCCCCAGGTTATAGTGACATTGCGTCAGGAAAGTGTCATTTTGTTTGTGTGTGCAGCTGCTGAATAATTATGTTCACTCAGCGTTTCAAAGCTTTTGAGAGGATGTGACGAAGACAGAATTTAGTGCTCTGTGTTTTTAACCACCGGGGTACGGCGGAAAGGACTCGCATTATATAAAACCAAAGCTAAATTATTTATCTTTTCTCTGCCAGGACAATTTGTCTTTTTCACAGTAACAGAACTCTAAATGTTGCTACCCACAATTACGATGCATTATGTATGTTCTAATAAAAACCTGATAAAAGCACATATCCACTATAAATGTGTGAAGTTCCTCAGAGCATCTGCATCACTGTTTTTATAGAGAACTATGTGTAACACACTGGCTCGCACCTCCTTGTCTCTGCAGCTGGATATTTATTGTCTCTAACAAGGCGGCCTCCCTCTGTGTGCCGACAGAGTACAGGTGTGTGAGCTGCTTTCTTTGTGTGCACTCACAATATGCCACTTTTATAATTCAATGGCGAAACATCAGACCAGGCAGCCGTTTCCCACACAGAGACATTATTTTGTCACATTGGTCTACCAAATCCATACATTCTGGACACCTAGAGTTGCTCGCAGTGTCGTCGGCAGCTTGAGTTTTCAGTATTGTCCAGAAAAACAAAAATGAAATGTTGTTTGCACCTTGCAAGTTAAAAGCTAATTTATTCCAACCTACAAGGTGTTCATCACCAGACATATCCACGTGAACACCAACCAGGCTCCACTGCTTAACCAATGAAAAATAGCCGCTCCCACTACAATAAAAATGACATGATGGAAAGAAACATCCATTTCCCCTGAAGAAACGTGCACATACATTAAACATAATGTACAAAAGAACATACCCTAGACTGCACTGAGAGGAGATGTTCATGGAAGGACTGCACGATATAAGAAAAATATGCGTTGGATTATTCAATAACGATAACAATCTTGATTCAAAACCAAATGTACCCTGTGCTGCATTCAGTGTACTGCTTAAATAAAACATATTTCTTGTTGAATAAAAGAATGAAAGTAAAAGATTTCTTTATAATTATACATTGACTGAACACAAATAACAACGCATAGATGGTAACATTTCGACGTGCAGTTTTCTCCTGATATTCTCCTTACTTTAAATGAAGGAAATCCCTGCAATGTGTTTATTGTTATGGCAATAACAATTCAAATATATATGTTATGCAGTCTTAGTTTATGATTGATTCTCAGTGAATCCATACCCCCGTAACCTTGTAATATTGATGTACAAAGCGGTACAGATGCTGCCAGCTGAGAGGCGTAAACAAGGGAAAATAACAGCAATGATGAGCAGTATATGACTATGACCTGTATGAAAACACTGCAAGACTCTTCGTTGTTAACCCAACAATTAGTGGCTTGAAAATACCTTTTTGGGAGGTGATTTTTATCAAGCTACAAAGTGGCAGAGGAAGTGCTGCTGTTCTAAAAATACCAATTGATGAAATGCATAATTGCTGTCAGTGATGACCCAGTAACGGAGGCAACTAGTTAGTCAGAGATTGACTGCTCTGATTAGCATCGCACCGCAGAAAATCTGAAAGGGGAGCTATTTATGTAAACGTGTGTGCAGGGAGGATACATTTTTAATCAGGTGAAGCATAATATAAATCTCAGTGAGGTGTTTTAACTTTATAATTGTGTTCACATAAGTTACATACATACTTAACAAAGAAAAAAACATTGAAAGTTTAAAATGGAAGTATTTTCTCACAATGTTTCAGCGTTGAGCGGTTCAGTGTGTGACTGATTGACCTTATAGCATCGATGGGAAAAATAGAAAACAGATTGCCAGACGGAAAAAACGGGAGTTATGCTTCAAGGACACATTTATTTACCATGCGCTCTCGGAAGGGATGCAGACTTTCTGTCTCTGAAAGACAGATGTGTAACGAATCATCTCATCAGCGGCAGTCAGACATCTTTTTAATCATCGCAAGAATCCTTTAACCATTGGATAAAATCCCTTGTCAGAAGAATGTTTGGAAAGTTTTATGTGTCTTGATCAAACCAAATTATGGAAACTTGGAGAAAACACATTATTGACACATAATCTGTTTTTTAAGCTGTTATGTTGACCTTGTTAGCAAAAAGCATTGTTTACACATTCAGAGCAAAATTAATATTTTGTTTCTGGTCGCTGGATCAATGTAACGGATCTGTTCGCCCTGTTCTTCGTCACCACCAAATATGTAGTTCGGAGATGCTTAGCATATAATAAATGGTTGGTTTTCTCATCTAACTATATCAATTAAACTTCATTGCTTAATATCACAGCTGCTCATAAAACGTTTAGGTCAACACTGTATCTTCTTTTTTAGTTACTCTTAAAACTCCCATATTGTGACTGTGGGTCAAAGCTCGAGTTTCATATTTAAATTGTTCGGGGTCTGCGTATGTGGAGATAAAGTACAGAGGAGTGAGAGGATTGCATGGGCAGGGCACTCTGGGAAGGTGGAGGTGTAATTTCAGATGAGTGCTAACGGACCAGCGCGGCAGTTATCTGAGCCCAGCCTTCAAAGGCAGGCGTGCTGCAGTCATCAGGACCAGCTGTGCCCCTCACTCCTGGCCGAGTGAGAGCACACGGCGCTGCGTGAGAAACACACGGACGTCCAGGGCTATTAGCGGTCTCCACGCGATTGTAAACTTCCTGAGAGGAGTAGTTAAGGCCATCTGCGTTTGATGTATGGTGCTCTTATTCCCTTATGCTGAGTCTTCTTTAGCAGCGACATGAGCAGCTTATATTTTGGCGTCGCTTTCATAGTTGTGGTATAATTCTCTGATAGGCTGCTAATCTTAGTCTGTGTTTAGAAGTATGTGTCCCGAGTTCAGGCAGATTATAGGGAGGTTAAGCTGCCTGGAAATGGCTGTCGAGCTCTAGATTAGTAGGGTTGTTGTCTGGCCAGTCAAACATGATTTGCTTTACAAATGCAGCAGCCAGTGTGTGAAGCTCTGATATGGACAAATCCCGTCAGCTTTTTTTTTTTTTTTCCAGCATTGTTTAACCTGTTAATAAGATCGGCCCTTATTTTGTGTCTGGACCAGGGAACTGTTGTTCTGAGTTCTTAAAGTAACAGCAACTTTCCGAGGCTCGTGAGCAGCCGTTGTCATTTTAAACATTGCTGCAACGATTGTTTCGTAATAAGTAAGGTATATTGATAATACATTTATCGTTTAATTAATTTTGTATGCAAGAATGGCAGACATGAGGTTTTCAGACCCTCAAATAAAGATTTATTCTGCTTTTTATCTGATGATATCCTTATAAACTGAATATCTTTGGGTTTTGCACTGACAAAACAAGACATCCTTTTTGACTTTGAGAAACAGGGATGGATATTTCCAATATTTAAACGATTAATCTAGAAAACGTTAGCTAGATTGCTTGATAATGAAAATACAACGTTAGTTTCAGCCCTACATTTGTACACCAATGAACTCGTAACAAGTTCAGACACAAATGGAAATAGGCTCGCTGTAAGTTTTCAAGTGTTCATTGAGTATGATGGTACAAGCATTGTTATGACCGTTCAGCCTCCACTAGAAGAAGAACAGACAGTGAAATGAGCTTTAAGTGAACTTTCGCTTCTTTCTCACGTCAAACGCCCGCTCGCTGTGGGTGTCGGAACTCCCAGCTGTATTTATAGGCCATAATATGAGGTGTAGAGCTACATTTCCTATATAGGACCTTGCTGTTGGCAGGCTGTATTGGAGAGTGCTCTGTGCACCGTGAAAGCCTGTCATCAAGAACCGCTGCTCTGTGTGATTTATCAGAATAGGATGTGCTTGGATGGTTCAACTCACCCTCGCTCCAAGTTTTCTGTCGGATGTCCTTTCTTCTTAAAGTGGAGGTTAATGCATGACTGTGAGTCGTGAAGTGTTTTTCAAGTACAGTGTTGTTAGATTCAACCCTTTTTAAGCCTGCTGTTTAGGTAACGGACAGCCAGGGGATGTTAGATGGCCGACGACTCTCTCTTGTCACTGTGAATGAGTCAGATGCTTGTCTTTTCTCAAGGGCTGTTGCGGAAGTGCTGGTTTTTAAATGAAACACGTCCTCTGCTCTGGTAATTACAAGGCGCATGAACACTTCACATGCTGCTCTGGTAGAAGGAGAGGGGTTAATTGGTGGTGCAGAGACCTTGTCCAGATGTATTTTAATGTGTCCAGGTGTAATTTCACTATTATAGATATCAAGGCTCATTGTGTGTACATAGTTGCAGCACATACAGTGAGGAAAAAAAGTATTTAGTCATCCACCAATTGTGCAAGTTCTCCCACTTAAAAAGATGAGAGAGGCCTGTAATTTTCATCCTAGGTATACCTCAACTATGAGAGACAAAATGAGAAAAAAAAAAATCCAGAAAATCACATTGTCTGATTTTTAAAGAATTTATTTGCAAATTATGGTGGAAAATAAGTATTTGATCAATAACAAAAGTTCATCTCAATACTTTGTTATATACCCTTTGTTGGCAATGACAGAGGTCAAACGTTTTCTGTAAGTCTTCACAAGGTTTTCACACACTGTTGCTGGTATTTTGGCCCATTCCTCCATGCAGATCTCCTCTAGAGCAGTGATGTTTTGGGGCTGTCGCTTGGGCCAAAATACCAGCAACAGTGTGTGAAAACCTTGTGAAGACTTACAGNTGCAGGTTTTATTAGCACCGCTGAAGGTTTCATGGGGATGATATGACTGTCTTAGTTCCCTCTGGGGAAGAGAGACACTATGCATGGTCCTTTCTACACGTACTGTACGGCTATTGTTAAAATAATTGGTGTCGCCTTAACATGTCTTCCGTTGAATCTGCCCTACTGTCTTTAATGTTGACAGGCAGATTAATTCTGCTCATTTTCAGGTCTGAATATGTATGTATTGCCTCTACGGTGACATGTCTCCATGCTTTAATGTTCAAAAAGCTCTTTATTTCTCTCATACTGCCTGTGCTGCAGCACCTCTTTTCACCCTCTGTCTGAAACCAGAGCCCAGTCTGCTCTGATTGGTTAGCTGGCCGGCTCTGTTATGATTGGTCTACCGCTTAGAGATGTCTTGGGGGGGGTGGGAGTGTGCGGGGGAACTTTGGGATTTTAGCCTTTGCTGACCATTAACATTCACAAAAACCTAAATCAAATGCTGTACCCACTTGTAAAGCCCCCTCAGACAAATGTGTGATATTTCAAATGTATTGAAATTGATTGATTGATTGATCGATTGAAAGAGGCTCCTTTGGGATAAAGAAACATACCTGGTGTAAGTTGACGGTGTAAGGTGCAGGATCCCAGGCTACCAGAGTCACATTCTTGTAAATGGAGCTCGAGTTGAAACGATGCCTGGGATTGGCCAAAATCTGTAGAGGGAAATATCCATTGTTGTAAAAATAAAAACACGCAGGTAACAAGAACAACAACATTTATTGGAAATATGCTTGTTAACAGCATTAGCTTAGTTTAGCATAATGACCTGTGACAAGTTGAAAGAGCTAGCTTGGCTTTGTCAAAAGATAACACAAGCAGCCTCTAAACCTCCACGTTAGTTGAATCTGTACACAACTAAACGGTAAAAACATGCATTGTGTCTAGACATCGTCGCCAGGCTTTTTAAATGTCAAGCTTGCCAAGTCGGCTGTTTTCCTGTTTCCAGAGGGAAACAAGGAAGTGTCCAACGGTGATAAAAATGTCTGTGGACACCTTTCAAACGAAAAATAGTAATTTCTCCCATAGTAAATATAAAAGTATGGATTATAGCAGCTTTAACAGAATTAATTTAACAACATAGTGCCAGTTTACCTTTAGGCTGACAGACTGTCGCACGAGAACATTTACTTTGGAGAGTCGTGACTTAAGGTCCTCAAAACAATGTCTCCGAGATGAGCTGAAACCTTATATTTGAAGTATGTTCATTTAATGCTGATGTTTTGTTTTTTTTTTGTTTGTTTTTTTTGTTTTTTTTAAAAATTGTACTTCAAGAACCATGAAGTTTAAAACAAATATAAACTCTCCTCAAATAAAAATATCCAAATAAAACTGTAATAATTGTGTAATTAAAAGCAGCATTCAAATCATATTCAGAAATGTTGTTTGAGAAATGCAAAACGACCGAATGGCAAAAAGACATAAATAAATAAAAAAAGGCTGCATAAAAATCCATAAAACATTTACCACATCTTTAACATGTGCTTCAGTGAATGACACAGCTCTCATCCATTAATAAATCATCATTTGTGCCACACAAGGCCAGGCTCTCTCCCTACCTGTGAGTTGATGATGCGGATGGTGGTTTTATTCCCCACGTCTCGCTCGTATCCCTCTGTCGGCGCAGCATTGAACCGTAACACTGCGTCATGATTATCTGAAACACAGGACAGACCACAGACCATGAAGCAGGTGATGGACTGACCTTGGCGTGTAGCTCGTAAATACGCACATGAACACTTAAGCTGGGTGCTATTTATATGTTATCATGATGCAAAGATTATCCTTTTACCCTTCCATTACTGCTCTAATCCTGCCAAATGGGTTTGGTGTTTATTGAGGTTTGACACACCTGCAGTAAATCCAAAATGCAAACAAGGACAAATAAAGGTGGGAACAAAGATACCTCAACATGAATTGAAAAGTCGTTCTGAATCAGCATGAGTTTGTCAAGGTCTTAATGTAGTCACCGCTGCTGCTGCTTTGTCTTATATTGTAAAGACAACTTGTGAAAGGAAATGATACAGATAGGGATCCTACGCTTTTTGCATTTCAATTTTTAGACCAAACTCAACATCTAAGTATTAATAGCTAGATTGTAATGTAAATAAATGGTTTTAAGTCAAACTGTCAACATGTAAGTTACATCCATCCATCCATCCATCTTCTCCCGCTTATCCGTGGTCGGATCGCGGAGGTAGCAGTTCCAGCAGAGAGCACCAAACTTTCTTTTCCCTGGCCACATCAACCAGCTCTGACTGGGGGATCCCAAGGCGCTCCCAGGCCAGCGAAGAGATCTAATCCCTCCACCTGGTCCTAGGTCTACCCCTTGGTCTCTTTCCAGCTGGACGTGCCTGGAACACCTCCGTAGGGAGGCGCCCAGGTGGCATCCTAACTAGGTGCCCGAACCACCTCAACTGGCTCCTTTCGACGCGAAGGAGGAGCGGTTCAACTCCGAGTCCCTCCCGGATGACCGAACTTCTCACCTTATCCCTAAGGGAGACACCAGCCACCCTGCGGAGAAAACCCATCTCGGCCGCTTCTACCCGCGATCTCGTTCTTTCGGTCATGACCCATCCTTCATGACCATAGGTGAGGGTAGGAACGAAAATGGCGCGGTAGACAGAGAGCTTTGCCTTCTGGCTCAGCTCCCTTTTCGTCACAACGGTGCGGTAAAGCGACTGCAGTACTGCTCCCGCTGCTCCGATTCTCCGACCCATCTCACGCTCTATTGTTCCCTCACTCGAGAACAAGACCCCGAGATACTTGAACTCCTTCACTTGGGGTAAGGACTCATTCCCTACTTGGAGTGGACAGTCCATCGGTTTCCTGCTGAGAACCATGGCCTCAGATTTGGAGGTGCTGATCCTCATCCCAGCCGCTTCACACTCGGTTGCGAACCGATCCAGTGAGTGCTGAAGGTCGCAGACCGATGAAGCCATTAGAACCACATCATCTGCAAAAAGCAGTGGTGCAATCCTTAGTCCACCGAACTGCAGACCCCCTCCCCCACGACTACGCCTCGAAATCCGATCCATGTATATTACAAACAGGATTGGTGACAAAGCGCAGCCCTGGCGGAGGCCAACCCTCACCTGAAATGGGTCCGACTTACTGCCGAGGACCCGGACACAGCTCTCGCTTTGGGAGTACAGAGATTGGATGGCCCTGAGTAGAGACCCCCTCACCCCATACTCCCGCAGCACCTCCCACAGTGACTCCCTGGGAACCCGGTCATACGCCTTCTCCAAGTCTACAATCTATAGCTAGATTGTTATGTAAATAAATGGTTTTAAGTCAAACTGTCAACATGTAAGTTACATTTGGACCATAAATATGATTTCATTTTGACAAATAGCTGGCAGAAGATTAAGGCCAGTTAGATCATAGAGTACAAATCAATTAAGAATGTAGTCGTTAGTGTGAGAATACTAAAGTTTTTTGTGTTAGTGTTGGGTTTGATTTTGACTTGTTATGTTTCTGTATAATACATGAACCCTGTCCAATTGTAGATGTATTCATAATTTATATTGTAAATACTTTATGTTTAATGTCTCGGTATTCTCAAGTTTGCTATTGCTTATCAGGGTGTCCCATTTCACATGTAACCATCATGTCTCATCAGAATAAGAATCAGGTTTATTACCATGTAGGTTTGCACGTACAAGGCATTTGCTCTGGTGTATATGGTGTATAAATAAACCCAGTAAAAGATCAAATGTAAGAAAAGGACCAAAATTAGAACTATTACAAAAACTATTTTAAAAATGATGACTACTATTACAAGAAATATTTACATCAAATATAAATATAAAAAATGTATAAGTAGAGTGTAATATGACAAAAACTGAGATGTAATGTCCAGGGCTATGCAGATAATAGGAGAGGTAGCTTTATTCACAAATAGAAGAGTCCTGTGTGGGATTCACAATATTAAAATGAACAGGATTTTGTTCACGTGATAAACAATAATATAATGCATGATGTTAAAGGTGTGGGCAAGAGTCAGGCTTTTAACTGAACAGTACTGGTATTGTTAGTTAATCTTGTGAATAAATAAATAAATGGTTCAATGGACAACATTGCATGCATATCACAGTACAATGTCATTCTTATTTCTTTCTTCACAACTGTATACATATATATGTAATATTTTAGGAATTCAGAATTATATTTAGAAATCAGAATAGGAGAAATAGTGAAACACCAATATTTTCCATACACGCTTATCTTTTTTCCTCTTCCTCCTCCTCCTCCTCGGATGCTGTGTAGGAAGCCTTGTACAGAAAATGTGTTTTAAGCCACACTGAAACTACATCAACATGAAAAGTAATTTACACATGAATGCTTTCACGTGCACACATGGATTTTTGTGGTCAGATCAATGCTTTTTGCAATTAGGTTCAAGGCTTGTATTAGTCATACGAACATAGCTACAGTGTAGCTATGACGATGACAATCTTATGTCACAGGCTCCTCCAACAGTGCAACAGAATAAAACAGAAAAACAGAAAAAAAATAGTGCAAGTAAATACAAAAAGAGAAATAGGAAAATTGAGAAATAGTGCAATAAGAGTCTATATACAAGTGATTGGAATATGATATATTAGAAAAATCATTTGTAAGTTGCAGTCAGATGAATGTTATGGATGTTGTTTCAAAAGTTCAGGTGTTTAACAGTCTTATGTCCTGAGATTAGATACATCTCTGAGGTGCCTCTTTGACGACATGCAGTGACGTGAATTACAACCACTTTGACTGGATTTATGTCCGGCTCACAGATGTAACCAAAGTGCTCTCTAGTGGTTGGATCCTGTAACTGAAGAGCCACTAACCAATATGAAGAAAAACATTAAAGATCAGGCCTAATTCTGCCCACATGTGTGTTCATATACAGTAGTGTCCTTCACACTTCAGCATCATGAAAAACACTGTGTGATGGATGGTTGGAGAGATAATTATAAACTTGTGACGTCTGTCGATCGATCCATCAGAGCCACAGTCTTGGTCCGACACCAGAATGGATGATCCGCCAGATTTTGATCTAATGCTACTTCATCACCGCGGTCACTCGACTTGAACAACACTGATTGGCATTCACAACAACAACAACAACAACAACTTCAAAACACTGGAACCGTGACCACTAGCTTGACATTGAGTTTGTCCTCACACTCCAGTAAAATCCTGTAAACACGTCAGCTCCCCACAGGCCGGCCCGTCACACCGATGGATTTGCTTTAAGCAGGGGTCGTTTGTTGTCAAATCATCTGAGGCAAGGTTTACTGACTCACATTACAACTGTTTCACACAATCTAAAGATTAAAGCTAACTTTGTGTATAAGAACAAAAAAGTGAATAAAAAGCGAATTTATTATCTAAAGTTTTATGTATCCGTTTATCATTTCTATTTTTTTTTTGACAAATTTCTTTTTTTGTTGTTGAAATATTTATATTTGCATTTTTGTTATATTGTAGATGTACATTATATATTTATTTTAACAATTATGATTATTTTAAATTGTATTATCATCAGTTTAAAAGAAAAATATTTTAGTTGGTATTGTCCGGGGCTTCTCTTCTTTTTTTAAAAATAATTGAATGTTAGCCTTTGCAGACCATGTAAATGCACACAAACCTATATAACACACTAGAGGGAAGTGAAACCCCCCTAAAAAAGCATAATAGTACCCCTTTAAAGTACGTTTGGTGCTTTGTATCATCAGTAACCGCCATAAAGTATACATCTTGTGACACATACAGTGAAGTAGTATTACAACACCATTCCTCATACTCTGTCATGACAAGTTTGATTAATTTAAAAGCTAAAGGGTTCATTTATCAGTGTCTACGAGAGTAACGCCCACGGCTCCTCAGGTGACGCTTGTCGAGTCTTAAATGTCTGACATGTTATATTCTTCTGTTCTCATGATGAATGAGTTTTACAGTTTAAGATCAACTTACTCTATTCTGGCTGCTTCAGACTTGTTAAATGTGACGTGTGGCTTTGTAAACTCAAAAATAGTTATGTTGATTTTAAAATATTCTGTACAGCTGACACTGTAACTGACCCTGTGTGGCTGCTTCAAAGCTAGGTGTCTGTTTATGTTTTAAAGTTTGGATACCAACTGCTAAGCCTGAAAAATAAAACCCAGAAGAGGTAGCTTGCCAATAAATTCCAAAGCGATATATACTGCATGACTCAATGCTGTGAAATGGTAGGAGTTTTAAGCATGTTGTGAAAATAGGAATAGATGGTAATATTGAGGAAACACAACTACTTTGTTGGGTTAGGGAAAATATCATGGTTCAGGATTAGATTCAATAAAAAGTATGTTACATGATGTATTAACATTACTTATGTGACTAAGTCTAGACGTGGTTATGGTTACGAGGTAACAGGATTGCAAACGTAGTAATAAGTAGTGGTGTAGATTCATTTTTTGACACCGTACCTTTGTGATAAAACATAAAATTGTCTGTTTAAAAAAATATATATTTGGTTTAAATTAAATGCCATTCGAAGATATTATGCATTTATAAAGGAAATTATTTTGATGTTGAATGTTGCTTTAGACCTTCATATCTAAATAGCATCAGGTCAGATGTTCAGGCAATTCGACCACAGTGCTTTCTAAAAATACCACCACAGGGGGGCACCACATCACACATTGAGATCAATCACAGCTACAGATGCAACAACGCAAATTAGTAAAAAAAAAGAGCTTACATTTGCAGAAAACTATATTAAAAATGTGAGATAGTGGGATGAGGCTGTCAACAACAGTAAACACTAAAGCACTTCACAAGCACAATGTGTGCTACAGGGCATTTCATTGAATAATGCTGTAAATCAGGGGTGTCCAAACTACGGCCCAGGGGCCAAATGTGGCCCGTGGACCATTTTGAATCGGCCCTCAGCTATTTCAAAAAGTATAATGGGTGGCGTGTGGTGCAGTGGGTTGTACGTTGGTGTTCAGATCAGGGGGTCACAGGTTCAAACCCCACTGCAGTCAGCATGTCGTTGTGTCCCTGGAGACACTTCACCCCAAATTGCTCCTGTGGGGATTGCCCACAGTATTGAGTATGTAAGTTACTTTGGATAAAAGCATCTAACAAGTGACATGTAATGTAATGATGGAATATGGCCGACAAATGAAACTTGTGCTTATCTTATTTTGTACTTCTTAACTATAAATGTAAACATATATTACACAGTAGTATTCATGTGTTAAATTCAGTCAATTCAAGTTGGAAACATTTTCTAACATATCCTAGTTGAAAAAATAAAAAAGCCCAATTACTTATTTACATAACAAGCTTGAAATACACCCTTCCTATTTCTCCTTATTATAATCAATCTGAGGCTTCTGTTTTAAGGAATGAGCTGCCAACACTCACAAGCACAATTTAACTACATTTGATTGATTTTGCTAACTTATAACTGAACTTATGAGGCAATATACCCCTTTGTATATTTTTCTGTATGCGGCCCTCGGTGAAAAAAGTTTGGAAACCCCTGCAGAAAATGGCTTTTAATTTCCCTCCCACATTATACAGGGGGTGCAGTCTGTTCAGGCCGCCACATGATGGCAGTCACACATCACACACATGAGAATGAAAGCTCTCTCAGGATGTGCTGCAGCCACTGAGAAACCTGAGCATCTAAAAGTCAAGCCAACCTGCAGGTGGGACAGGAAACAGCTATGTGGTCACAGTCCTCTTTCGCTATGTGTCACAATCAAAAGCTGCATCTTGCAAGTGTTGACGCTATCCAAGCTTTTCGGAGAAAGACAGCGAAGTAAGGAGCTAGAGTGGGAACCGATGCAGTTTGATTTTCTGTGATAGCTGAGCCTGAGAATAAATGTAACAAAGTCAAGCTTTTTCCAACACTGTTCAATAATAAATCAGCTCCAACATTTATCTCATTCCTCAAGTCATTAAGTCCCCTTGTCAAGAAAAATCTCTTTTCTTAAGAACTAAGTAGCATGATGATGACACACTGATCCAATACCCTGACACCAAGATGTATGAGTTTCCCCCTCAGAGACTGAACACTCGTAAATTACAATTTGCTGTTTGACGACTTTCCTATATTCTCATAATGACTTTTTGATGGCCAATGTGATGTTTAGAATTGCTTTTTCACAAGGTGTGAACGCTCAAAACGAGGCATGCGTGCTGCTGCAGAGACACATTCACTCGTGTTGGTTATGAGCATGTGCAAACGGGTCACATTATTGGATAGAAGCCAAAAACAAACATGGGGGATGATGATGCATCGACAGAGATCTACAAACACCTGCCGAGTTTAAGTCCGAGGCCTGGTTGCCCACAACTGAAGCCTGCCTTTCTTTACTTTGCTTCTAAAAATAAGAAATAGCACTCAGTCAAATGTGTTTCATCCTCCAGCACTAAAACAGAAAACATATCCATCAATAATCCAAAGCAACAACGCGGTCTGGGAGTTTTACTTAAACGCAAAACTGTATTTCTGTAACTGCGCAGGAAACCTGTTTGCACCTACAGCTTTATACATAATCTGACTTTAGGAAGACTTTTTATTTTCTTGCAGCGAGTTGAGGCGTCACTTTTGAAAGACTGCAGTGCTGATGTTTCCTCTGACACAGCACCACGAGTTAATCCCACTGTGACCACGGGGTCAGAGGTCGATGTAGCTCTGCATCTCTTCACTGCATCTCATTTTCACTGAGAGTTGTTTCCTCTGCTTCCCTTTCTGGGACAACCTTATCTGGGGCAGCTAGCGTCTTCAGAACGGTGTCAGTATGAAGATATTTCTTGTAAATATATAAATAAAATGCATAAAGCTATTAATATTAAAGATTGTTCTTGCTTTAAGCAGCTGAATCCTCAAGGAAATGCACGGAAGCTATATGTGATGTGAAGCAGCCTGATTGGTTACCAGAGGGGGTTCTGTTTTTTTCTACTGAGCCATCTGTCATTGAGTTCTCACTCTCCACACTTACCGAAAAGCTGCCAAAGTCTCCATACCAAGACCACACACATTCAAACAACGATATATACCCTACTCGGCACACGCTCAAGCCTGATCAGCTTGACGAGTTAATCAGCAAAGGCCACATGGAAAATGGGAGCAAATGCAAATTATGGATATTTGTTTGAATTCAAATTGGGAACTGTGCTCTCGCAGCTTCACAGATGAAGATACATGCAGGGGAGGAGGAGGAAGCAATGGCACGTGGGGACCACCTCCCACACACACACACACACACACACACACTGTGATACTTAGGTAGGATCAGATGACATTTAGCCATGTGCACACATGCGTCAAAGGTACATAACAGAGATAAGAGTTACTGTTTAGACATGAAACTGCAGTTGAAATCACATCAGTTATGTCCCTCGCCACCATAACAAAATGTACTGTAACTGCACCACAAGATCAACATTCATTTTTGTTTTCGCTGTTATAAATAAAGTTCTCTTGTCTTTAGAAAGAATAAGTTGGTTTGTTGTTTTATAAAAAAAAGATTCAACAAATATTATAGTGTAAATGTTTCCTGTTTGAAATAATGTTGAGCAATAACGGGAACATTTCTTGAAATAAAAAGTGACATGTTGTAACAAGATATGTTCAAACACACACACCCACACACACACACACACACACACACACACACACACACACACACACACACACACACACACACACACACTTTTGCAGGTGAGAGTCGTGTCTGTGTTTCTATACAAGAGTGTCTTAATCACTAGTGTTATAAACGACTACCTGGTTCATTTAAACTGGATTTATTGACGAGTCAAAGCGAACATTTTAACATGGAACAAAAGTAATCTTGTTAAACCTGTGACTTTGAAGAAAGAGCTATAATACATTGTATAAATACATTAGAATGCATCTTTAATGTAAAGCTGATGCTTTTAAAAACTCAAAATCTTTATGTTTTTTTTGTTTTTTTTTTTCGTTTTCTTTTAGTTCTTTTTCTTGTTTCTTGGTTGTGATTGACCTATACTCTATGTAAAATACGAGTTTGTATTCTGTGGTAAGTTCATCTGTTAACGAAATAAGCCTAAGTATTACAAAAACACTTACTAAAATAGATTAAAACACTTCATAGTTAAGTTAGAAATGACACCTCCTGACCCTTTGAAAGTAAGGATGATTTGAATACCAATCAACTATGGGCAATATATATATATATATATTCCGTTTTGAATGATTTGAATTTAGAAATGTAAACCTGCCTTACAAAAACAGATGAACTCCTGTAGAGCTCGGTCGCCTTTAATCCAAAAATGTTGTCTCTCTACTCACCGATCTCTCTGCCCAGTCCTGAGCGCAGGATGGCCCCGGCGGAGGTGACCACGGCGCAGGTCTTGAAGGCGTTCTGGTGCAGTTTCTCCAGAGGGAGTGAGGGCACGAGGCGCGCCCAGCCGAGGGAGGAGAAGGGCGGCTCCGACCCGTCCACCGTCCGGAGCCGGGCCTGCGCCTTCATCTGGCACAGCAGCTCTTTGGCGCTCTGGGTGGCCCTGCGGCGCCCCGTGTAGGACACGTGGTGCTTGTTGGCGCTGACGTAGTCCTTCATGGCGCGCTGCAGCCGCGGGCTCAGCATGCCGGCGGACGCTCGACCCCTCCACAGCCGCTGCACCAAAGAGACCGACTTTGAGAAGTAAAACTCCTCCAGATCTGAGGAGTCACCGCCCAGCCTTCTGTTTCCTTCAACTTCATTATCCATCTCTTCTTCCTCCTCCTCCTCACCACCACCTTGGTAGCCCCTGTTCTGGTACTCTGTGTGGGCGATCCTCTCCCGACTCTGGATTGAAGGGTCCGAGTGAGAACCCACGTTTTCTGTGCCGAAGGAGGACCAGGCAGCCAGGCTCCGAGGGTCCAGGTAGTCCTGGTAGGGGGCGCTGTCGGGGCTGCGGCTCACTTCCAGGCTGGGGTCGGGGGTCGGGAATCTGGCAGAGGGGTCGGGGTCCGGCTCACCTCGGGGGGAGGTCGTCGTTAAGGTGGAAGCCAGTTCGTGTCTGTTTGGTCGCTGTTGATTGGGGGCCTGTATGGAGGCCAGGCGACGCGTGTCAGGGTGCTGTGAGAGTGAAGAGCCAGCAGAGGTCAGCGGCTCATTCACACGAGCATCCAGGAAGTAGGAGAGGAGGCCGAGGAAGAGGAGCACCCAGGCCAGCATCCCCACCAGCACCAGCCTCCGCCACTGCCTCATACTGGACTTCATCACCTCTCACTCACATAGATCTGGCCCACCAACAACACAGCCCCACAGCCAGGACTCTACTACAGGTCAGCTGGAGGGCCTGAGGAAGGAGAGAGATCAGGGTGAAACAGCTGAGAGGAGAAAGGGAAAACCAACACGAGTAAAGCAGAAGTTAAAACACTCACCTCAACGGTTGCTTCTATTACTTCATGACCATGTGGCATCCAGGATTCAATAAGAATCTGAGGAGAGGAGAGGTACACGTTAGTGGAGTCAAGTACGGCTGCACAATATCATCTTTAATGGTGATGTGAATGAAATGAAATTACATGTTAGACGCTTTTATCCAAAGCGACGTACATACTCAATACTGTGGGCAATCCCCACAGGAGCAATTTGGGGTGAAGTGTCTCAGGGACACAACGACATGCCGACTGCAGTGGGGTTTGAACCTGTGACCCCCTGATCCCAACAGGCTCTATCCACTGCGCCAAACGCCTCCACACACATTGTGAAAGGATGCGATGTTGGACTCAGGGATGTTCTTTAGTAAGTTGAAAGAGAGTAACTGTTAAAGATTGCACTTTCAGATTGTAAGACTGAGCTTTACGTGTCCCTTTTTAAATGATTGGAAAGCAATTCTAGTTATAAAAATTGTGAAAATATAAAAACGCTTAATCCACGGAGGATATGCAAACAGCCTGAATTCAGAAGCTGTATATGGCTGCTTTTTAAATTATTAACGACTATCGTGATCATTATTCAGAATTAGTATAACTTTATCGTCCCTACTAAAAAGGTACAATAACATTTCGCAGGCTTCTCAATGCAGTAACAAGCTGTTTCAAGTATTAAAGCAGTACTGATAATATTAGCAGAAAGGCAGGACTAAGTAAGTACACATCCATATCTGTTTATTTATCCCCAGTAATATCATTTTTGCAGTAATGAATAAAGTACTTCCGGATTTTGCAACTCTACAGTCAAGAGAGCACATGAAAACATGAGGCTGTGTGCATGAAAAACTCAATCAGTGCTCACAGAGACGCCACGGGGAAACACCTCCTGCAGAGCAGCACTTGTTCTCCACTCAACTAAAAAGGAGTCATTTCATTAAGATCCATTTATTAGCTGGAATCCAATTCTCATTGAATCCAAAGCAATTACAACAAGAACTAAACATGGCTGACATCAGTCTCCTCAGACATCAGAGATTCCAAAGAATATGAAAGGTTTAAAGAAATGAACAAACAATGATTTCTAGTTTCCTCAAAGGAAATCGTTAGGTGTAAAGGTCAATACAAACTTTAACTCTAACGTGACGCAGACTTGGGAAGTGAATAGTTTTCCATAAATGGTGATTATCAAACTAACTTCAGTCTGAACTGCAGTCTAAAAGGTTCTCAGCTCTTGATTGGGACTAATAGGACGGTTCAACTCTACTTTTCCCAGGGGGTAAAAACTCAGTGCTGAAACAATTAGTGGATTCATCTGTAACATTTAACTTTAACACCCCTCCAATTGAGTATTTACAGGCACTTTAAACCTTTTAAATCGTTATATTAAACTAGAATTCAGCTATAGGTGCATTGACGTTTGTGTTTACTTCTGAACAGTGTAAACTCAGTGTTTCCCCTACCATTGTCTTGGAAGGGCGCTGCGCCCCGCCAACGGAGCCCCGCGCCCCCCCTGAAATTCAAGGTGTTTAAAAAAATAAAAAATAAATTATTATTTTTTTATTATTTTTCTTTTTTGAAATATATATATATCACCAAATTGCAAATAATCTATTACTACTGTCACTTTTCACATTGAACATGTGCTCTTTTATTAAATAAACTAAACGCTTTCATTTTAAGTTGTGAGTTTAGTGTTTTTGACCCTAAGAAACACTGAAACTATTCAAATCTCTCATTGTCACCGTTTTTTGTTTCTAGATATAGCTTTATCCTCATCAATGTAATCATGTGATGGACTTTACTGTACAATTATGCTTCTTTGCTCGTTTTCCTAGAACTTTAAACAAGCCTTGTATTACATTTCATGACTAAAGTCAACATGAGCGGAGAAGAGGGATGCAACCAACAATTATCTCCGCCGGGAGATCATGAGATCGGTAGCGTGTGTGCGTATCTCATGTCTTGTCCAGGGCTAATCTCCGATAATGCTTCACCCATCTGCCTAATATGGTGTGTGATAATTGAGGGCTGTTTGCTCTACGAGCTGTCAGGCTCGCAGTGACTCACACTTCCTCTAAACATGTTTTAGTTCCCGTGTTATACCCTCTGACTGTCGACCGTCCCCAAGTGAGCAACAACAGTGGCCTCAGTTTGGTCCTTTTTGGGCGGTGTGTGTGCGGCTCAGCAAATGGAGCTGGACACACTGCTCTCCGCCACTGCAATACAATGTTTACAGCTACATAGATTTTTGGTTGGTTACATTCAATTCCAGGAAAATTGTTTATTAAGATCTGCACTATCTGCATCTTTTGAATTTGAATCATTGATTTATTCATCTTAGTTTAAAATGAAACAGTGAATTTCACAATTTCCAAGTGGCCAAGGTGACGCCATTAAAAAAAACTTAAATTGTCCAATAAATAGTCCAAACCCCACAAATTATAGTCACATAAAACAGAAAAAATAAATCTTGTACTTGTATACTTTGGAGATAATAATAATAATAATAATAATAAAAGAAAAACATCTGCTCCATTGTCTATCACCTTGTAACAACAACCTCTGTTTCTCTCCACTGACAGGCACTATGATGACGACATTACTTCACAAACCCGCTCATTGACATTTCACATGCGTATCATCACATTACCTTTGTGTTTCTGTGTACAGCAATAGAATAAGCAATCATTAAAAGACCACAATCATATTCAGCCCGACCTACTCTAATACTCTGGTGTAACGCGTGAGCTTCGCTGATGGCTTACAGTGGGAAATACACAGCAGTGAAGGTGAATAAATGAAGCGTTAAATCTCCTCACATCAGAGGAACTACAATCCTCTCAGCCACGCGTAATTATGAGTTTTGGTCTTTTAATGTGGGAGCATTTCTCCTGAGAGTGGCAGTTTAAAAAAAAGAAGGCTCCTGAGTGTTAAGCCTGCACTCATCCTAATTACAGCTTCCCGTCTCTGAAGCTGCCACGTCCTGCAGAGCCTGAAGCCCCCCCCCGATATACACAGAATACAGGACTTTGATATACACAGAAATACAGGACTTTATGCCCCGCAGCCACACGGGAGGCCAAAGCTCATCCAGTGACCCCGGTGAAGAAGAGGGGAAACAGCAGGGAGAAACTGGGCCAGAGGGAGAGGAGACAGTATGGGAGAAAGAAAATAAGAGCTGATGCAATCTCTCAGACAAACACACATCTGCACAAACACACACAGCAATATGATAATGTGTTCTGCCTGAGGCCTTGAAGCCATTGGCAGGTGGGGTAGGTGTCGGGCAGTAATCCCCTGTGTAGCAGTTTCAACATGTCTACTCAGAGAAAAATATGCCATTTAACACCTGGAAACAACAACAGCAGGCCTGACCTACAAAAACATAACAAAGAAAAACAAGCTGCAGAACACACAGCTGCCCAATGACAATGCTATCAACAAACAAATGGCATCTACATGCACCAATGCCCAACAGAGGAAGTGTGTGTGTGTGTGTGTGTGTGTGTGTGTGTGTGTGTGTGTGTGTGTGTGTGTGTGTGTGTGTGTGTGTGTGTGTGTGTGTGTGGCAGCTTTTCGTGAATGCATGTGTGTGCGTAGCCTCACCTGGCAGCAATCAGGGTGTGTGCTTCAGTAAATGCGGTGAAACAACATAAATGCGTGTCACAGATGGAGAGGCGGGGGTGGAGGACAGAGCTAGTTTTGTGAGGACTTCACAAAGAAACAGTACAAAACGGGAAACATGGAAACGAGCCACTGCCAGACAGCAAAGGACGACTAAACGTCTTAGTGGGAGTTAGCAGGAGACGGGGAAGAACAAAGGAGCCCGAACAAATAAAAAGTATAGGTCATGCAGAGAGCAAAATTGAGATCCACTGCGGATATACGATGTAGGGGGAGAAAGAGGAAGCTTTTGTAAGAGGGAAGAGGAGATTGGCTAAATGATTGCAGGCCGTTTGCCCTAAAGAGGATAATTATGTGGTTTACGACCTGGAGGAAAAAGTAGGAAAAGTGAGCGAATGAGCAGGGAACCGAGGAAACATGAAGGGTCAGAGCTGAATATGCAGGTTTTTTTCCAATAAACCGGTGATTCGTCTATTAAATAAAAAGCATTAATTTCTATCACAACTGTCAGAGTCGAAGGTTACCATTTCAAATATATTACTTTGTCTAAAAAAACTGAGACGATAATCAAGTTTGCAACAATGTGACCAATAATAGGAGCTAATTCCTAACACTTTAAAAGCTGTTACAAGATAATGAGAATTCAATTTTGCGTAATTGCTTCGAAAAATAACTGCAAGAAGTAATCGTTCACGATAATACCAGTTAATAAAAAAAAGTGTTCAATTTTATCTGGAATATATGACAATAAGTGTTCAACGGTTTAGACTTGTTCTTATTGATTGATTTCTTGCATGAAAATAATGTCATAAAAAGGGAAAAATGAACATCACCTTTTTCTAAAGCTCAAAACAACACATTCAAAATGACTAGTTTCATTCGTACGAGAAAATAAAATTCAGTTTTTCTATCACAAAGAAAAATAACACCTTCATTGTTGCATATAATGTTAAGAGGTTAGAGCCTGGAGCTGGTTAGCTTAGCATAAAGACTGGGAACAAGGAGAGACAGCTAGCTCTGTAAAAAGGTAAAAAATATATATATCTGCCTTCCAGCAACTCAAATAGTTTCATTTATCAAGACATAAATCTCATACATGTACAAAAGCCATAGTGTGTAACCACCATGTTTAAGGGGGGGGGTTTGGCTCTGAGTCTGCTCTGGTTGCCATGGAACCTAACAGTGATGACAGGACTCCAGGAAGTCACCGCTCCAGGCCAAGAAATAGCCCAGCCCACAACCAACAGTTTAAATATCCACACCCATGACCTACTATACCTTTTATTAAGGGCCATCTGCCAATAAGAAAACCAAAGTGGCTGCTGATTCAAAAGCAACCTGCCAGCACGGACTTTCCATTCATAGAGCAGGGCTGGAGAGCATATACAGTGTTTGTTCAGCTGGTAAACGGGAGGTTTCTCTGGAGCGCGACTTTCCATAACGTCCTCTGTTAGTGACGTGTTTGATGTGTTCCTTGAGATTAATGATGCCCTGCAGGCCTTTGTCAACCTCTATGACAAACCTAACAGTGATCTCTTCTCAACCGACAGCCGGATAAAAACAGGAGATAAATGGTGCCACAAAGGCGGAACCCAAATGTCAGGCCTGCAGACTTGTGGACTACATGGACGCGTGCCCGGAGAGTCAATGAGTGGCCATGGGCCGTCCTAATCCACAAATCATCAAGTTTGCAAGGGGCCTCAGACGGACAGTCTGACTGGGGAGAGCACTACACACTTTGCTTAGAGCAGCATTACCCATAGTTCATGTCAAAAGTGATTTGAAAGATAGGAATATTAATAATAATGAAGCATTTGGTGCTTTTTTATGTATACAGTGCATTCATGTATTGAGAAAAGCTTTACACATAGACAATATGTGTAGGCTGAATAATAAGCCTTTAACTTTCAAATTAGCAATGGTTTGTTTCAATGCTCCTACAATAAATAAAGCTCTGTAGTTCAGTTGTATTACAAAATTGTGTAAAACCTAAAATTCTATATACTGTAATGCAGCATCTCTTACTCACATAACGAAAGCCGTCCAAACAGAGAGATGATCAGCTGAAAAAATTCCCCAGTGAACGGAGCACCTGGCACGAAGGAGAGATTCTTTCCACTGGATGACTGGACGACTCTGCACTTTACACAAAGACAGCCGTGACATTGTTAATAAAAGAGGGTGGTTCTAATTAAGAAGAGTCACCCAACTGTATGCCTTCTGGGTAAGGAGGGAGCTGGGTATTTGTGGTGTCAAGACATTTATGCCTTGCCTTGCCTTGCCTTGCCTTGCCTTGCCTTGCCTTGCCTTGCCTTGCCTTGCCTTGCCTTGCCTTGCCTTCCTGTGCCAGTTCGTCCATTTTTTATAGACTCCTTTTGTTTCATTCTTGATCGTCCATGTAGATGTTTTGTTTAGAGTTTTTGGATCTTATAGTTTCTCAGTTTTGATCCTCCTAGTGAGCGTTTTGTGTTTTTGCCTTTTATTAAATACCTTGTTAATCCTGACCTGTTTCTGGTGTCGTGCGTTTGGGTCCTGAGCCTTGTGAAATTAATAACAGTATGTGCATAACATGTCTGTTAGCGTGTCTGGGCCTAGTATTAAGTCAAGTCAAGTTTATTTATATAGCATATTTAAAAACAACCCCAGTTTACCAAAGTGCTTTCCAGTTTTTAAATATGTATTGTTATTGAACTGGTGTACTGAATATGTATTTTACTGCTGCTCCCACTCCCATCTAAATGCACATAAGCATACACCTAGATTTCCTGTATATAAATTGTGCTCATATACAAACACCCAGGGGACCAAAATAAATATAAGCTTTTGTGTTTCATTGTGTTTGATTATATGTCCAAGTGCATAAAAATAGCTGTATCATTTATACATGTCATATATTTGTTTTTATACATTCTGCATTCAGAAGTTTGTCAAAAATAAACAAGCCTAACAAGGAAGATGACAGGTTTTCAGCTCTGCTAGAGAACAGGCTGTCCTCTTCTCTTCTGCACACTGCATGGCAATGGGATGCAAGTGTGCACATTCTCTCAAATAAAACACAGACAAAAAAGGGCTTGTACCTCATCAAATATTGAACCCACAAGAGTGGAGTTGTTCTACATCTTAGGAAAATAAAGCCGTTTTACTATAACATTCACCTCGCTGCAATTTAAGCACTTTTCATCACTTTGAGGGTAAAAAGAAAGCAACAGCACGAGGTCCGCTAAGAATTTGTGGACAAACAGACATCAGCGTGAGCCGAGGGGTCAAGAGACGTTTTAAATTCCTGAATTCATTTGTGAACTCGTCTGATATTCAGACCAGGTCTCCCAGGACGATGTGAGCAGAACATGAATAAATGCAAATGCAGTTTGAGCTCCATGTAGGAAAAGTGAGAAAAACACATTTTCGCAGTAAGGTATTACAGGAGGGAGCCACTTTTAGAAACGGGCTGTAGTTCAAAATAGAAATGGGTGCTGGGTGTTTGTGTGTGCACTTTTACTACTGGGGCCCAGAATTATTTAGGAATTATATTTTTTGGGGTTAACACTTGACTAAAGCGTCAAGCCTATACTGAAGGGCCAAAAACAGCATTTCCTCAAATGGCCACTTGAGGCTGGCTCCAAAAGGGAGTCAATGTTCACAGACACACAACCGCCTGAAACGCCTCCATTGGACTCCTTTGTTTCCTACAGTGACATGGTGACTTTACTATGCAGGACTCACGTTTTATACTGGCTAGCGCTCCAACTAAATGTAAGTGATAGGCTAAGGTGCGGGACATCTTTAAGTGGTTGACCAATCACAACAGAGCCGGCCAGCAAACCAATCAGAGCAGACTGGGCTCTGGTTTCAGACAGAGGGTGAAAAGAGGCACTGCAGCACAGGAAGCATGAGAAAAATAAAGACCATTTTGAAGATTTAAGCATGGAAACATGTCACAATAGAGGCCCAAAATAAAAAAAATATGAACCTGAAAATTAGAATAATATGGCCCCTTTAAAAATCCCAACTTGACGGCAGAAAGAAACATATTTACAGACTGAAAGACACAGTTTTTGTCTCTATAACTAATCTTTCCATTCAGAACAACAGCAAAGGGGGTGACTTTGTTATGTTAGTTATCCATTTAAATGAAATTAAAGCTTAAAGTTATGCATTATAAAAAAGGCAACGGCCAACTAGACTCAACTTCTTCTACACAACTGGATGTTATTCATAAAAGTGCTGCATTTGAAATTAAATTAATGAGAACACACACTCCTGATGGATGACTTTGCAACAATCATGCAGTATTTCTTCTACCTCACGATCATTTGACACAAATAATAACAAAGTTGTTTATTTCTCAACAGCTGGGCTTCTTTTTAGGGAGGCAGTGTGAGACTGTTAGTTTCAAGTATACCAAACTTTGACTCTGGAGTTGAAGAAGTGAAGACACGACAGTTTATACATTCTGTTCAAATCCTGCAGAGTTTACATAATCCAGTTAATAAAAAGGACTTCTTAAAATTCCACTTCCACAAATTATATATACTTAAACTTCACTCACTCAGGGAGTCTTTTGAGCTATTATATGCACAGAATACAAATATGAATTAATTCCCAAGTCAGATGAAAAGGTGTAAGCTTCTGAAGCAGCGAACAAGTGTTTAATCTCACCTTTGCAGCTGCTATGTACGAGACAGAGATCACACCAATGTAAATTAACCATGTGATCAACACTCTGCTTACACAGAGCAAAGTCCCATCATACAGACTCATCTCCGCTGCATCAGATAAAAGAAAGGTTTGTCTGCCATTTAATTCTACAAATGGAAATTGTTAAAGTTATGCAGAAGCACTTATACGGGTATACATTTTGTACTATTTAAATCTATACATATTGGATATACAGGGCCCCATGATGTTATAAGGTTACACTGAAGTATTTTGGTGCACTAGTCAATCCTAAAATTAAATCCCAGGTCAAATTCAAAGGGTCTTAAACATATGTCTCTTCAGCGATGTAATGTTTTTTTTTTAAATGTCTGCTATCCTTGCATCTTATCTTAATAGTTGCCTTTGTGTATGTTGCAAATAGAGGTGCTGTTATGCAAGAAAAATCTCAACTTGATCTTACCAAAAATCATGAAGAAAGTTGGAGAGTTACTTAAAACTTGATCAGGGCTGATTCATTTGAAGTCATGTGTTGCCCCAGTGCTAGCCGTTGGTACGCTGTGAAACACACTTTTTTTAATCTTAGCAGAAGAAATAGGATTTTTAAATTAATCAAATATTTGTTCAAGTCAAGTCTTTGGTTTATTTAGTCTGTGGCTGTGTATAAACGGAATTGTGTGCTTAGCGTCGGGGTCCTGGTCACCCTGTTGGTTGTTTTTTTTCATTAATGACCGCCTCGATGCACATTATTCCTTACCCCATCCTATCCTATCTCATTCTATGACAACTGCACTGTGATAATATGAACCTTCTCAGCCAATGTAAGGCCACCCCTTCTCTTGTCATGTAAAGATTAAAATATGTGTGGTTCAGATCAGAGAAGAACCAATTAGACACTGCAGACACGAGTAAAGACAGATTCAAACCAGGACATCAGAAGCCAATTGAAGTCCTAAACTGAAGGGAGAAAATCGAGTTACAGAGAAAAGCGTATGCACAGTATAAATGCTCTCTCTCTCCTCACTTAATGAACCCCCTGCTACAGGTCCACCGTGCTTTAGCCTCAGGAGGCAATGAGGTTATTACCGACTAGGACATCAGACTTCTCCCTGTGTAATTATACTGCCAGCGTCCGAGCTCTCCGCTGCACTTCATCACATCTTAAAACCCTAAAGTGCAGCTGTTAAGAATAGCCTGTAGACTGAACGGCTACCTAAGCCTATATAAATGAGCAACTGAAGACAGGACGCTGCCAAAGCTAAAGAACTGTCTTGTTGTGGAAAACAATCAGGTGTAACTGTTATATCCAACGTCCCCTGGGTTTCACTTGTTTCTGTGTTTGCAATAGTTTCAGGAGAGGAGAGCCAGACAAGGCTGAGGATATATTGTATGTTTGTTTATAGAACATTTGCTTTCCCTGATGGATGGAATAATTATTACTTTTCACTTCCAAAGGAAAAAGCTCATAACTCAGGGGTAAAACTCTTCCTATATATCATGCTAGCCCTCATCCTGCCTCTGCCTTAGCATGAGGACATAATGAAAGGCTTCCTCCGCCCTTCACTTCCACTTCTCACCTTCTCTCCTTCCCCCACATATGCCTTTTTATGTGACCTACATTTACTGTGGTGCTATGCATGCAGATGTTAAGTGCACATATCGCTCCGCTGACTGTATACGTCTATGTGTGTTTGCTCCAATGTCTCTCACTTTAGCTTTACCCACGCAAGAACAGAATGAATATTGCATTCCCTGCTGCCTCTCTGTCCGTGTGAGGAAACGCGCATGTGTGTCGTTTCTGTACTGTGGCTCTGCCTGCCAGTCTTTGTGTGGAAATGTGACTACAAGCAGTAGATTAAGCGGCTCCTCACCACTGGCACCTAGCATGTGGAGCTGAGAACACATTGCAGGCCATGCAGCTCATTCCAGCCATCCGACCGCCTGCCAATCAAAAACACCAGAGCATGATATCGCATGGCTGCGCACACGCATACAGATGCACAGCTCAGAACAGACCAACTTTGAAAACCTGAAGTACAAACCTGAGCGACAAATAAACTGATTTCAGACCAGCCTTGGAAACCTGAAGTGCAGCACAAACCTAAGCTACAAATACACTAAATCACAAGGTACATTTCCCTTCTACTCATAAGTAAAGAGGCTCAAAGGAGACACAGAGCATGACACTTATGTTTAAAAAGGAACAGAAAGGAAATCCAGGCATGCCTAGTTTTGCATAGTTTTGCCTGACTACAAATCAACTTGCCAGGACTTGTAATGTCATGAATGTTCCCCTTCACCAGTATGCTGGCACTGCTTTCAACAATGAACCTTGGTTAGCCCTCTCTGCTTGTTGACTATAGAAAAAGGTAAACTGTGGCATTTTAACATGATGTATTAAATCAAATTACATTTAATTTAGCTTACGCTGTGATCCAAAAATAAGTGCAGTCAATCATGAGGACAGAAACTCAGAACAGCAAGAAACCTGCAAGTAAATTGGTTTGCCAAAGCATGTCAAGTAGAACTTTGAGCCACAAAGAAGCACATCGGTCTGCATTATCTACCATTAGAATAAACACATTAATGCTAAAGAAATTAACAAAAAATGATCAGCAACATTTTAGCTTTTTATATTATTACTATTTATATCGGACTTTCTTGATAATCCTGAACCAATAATGTGCACTGAGCAAGAAAGAAATAGAAATCCAGCCGACCTGATGCAACATAATCATTCCTTTGAAGTTGTGTTTGTGTCCACCAGGAACAAAGTCAAATATCCTCTTTCTTTTGGCTCTGATTTGACTAACTCCAGAGGGAAATATCTGATTCTGCTTAACGCTATGTTCACCAGCCACTCCCTAACTTGTTCTCTAAAAAAGGTAGGAAACAGTGGGTTTAACACAGCATTTTTACTGAAAAGAAGCAACCTGATAGAAACAAGGATGATGATAGGGGCAAGAGAGAATCAAAGCCGCAGCGTTTCGGGCCGTAAAAGCCAAACAATGGGTTGTAAAACACTAAAAGTGAAACTGCTGATAATGCTGCGTGGGCTCATCAGTATAACCGATCCCTATTAAATTACACATTGGAATTTCACCCATTGTTAAAAAGCTTGAAGTGTCTGTCCCTTGAAGCAAGGATTCCTCTGGTTAGATGTATCTGATGTCAGGTTTGTGGCCACTTCAAGAGAATCCCCCTGGTTCACCTTTCAACTGTCCAACACCAGATTTCCAGCAACGCGTGTCAATAAACTTGTTTCACTATCCTCAGCTGCACTGTCTCTGCAGCAAAGAACTCAACAATGTATATGTTTTATAAGCTCCCCTCCATGTGATACTCACAAAAAAAAGATCAGATCATGGTCTTGATTTTCTGAAATGATCAAAAGAAAAACAAGACCTTTGATCCTGTCTCTCTCTGGGTGGTATCGCAGAATCATGAGGGGATGGCTTCATGCTGTTGTAATACCAGGTCCAGCAAGGTCAGAGAAGAAAGTACTAACTCCATTAAAGACTGAGCCCGCTGAGGCAGATTAGGTCTGTCCTGTCCTGTCCCCTGCTATCCTCCTTCAACCGCCGCACCGATTATATCAGCGGAGCAAAAAAAGTCTATTTCTGCAAAGTTGTGCTTAGACACTCATTAATCTTCCTCTAAAAGAACCGGCTACACACAAAAAGGGCCAAGAGGAGCGGGGAGGAAGTCTCTCTCACACCTGTCACACTCAATCTGCTGTAGAAAACTCACACCTGATCCATAATGCAGACAGGAAACGACGGGGTATATACAGTGGGGCAAAAAAGTATTTAGTCTGCCACCAATTGTGCAAGTTCTCCCACTTAAAAAGATGAGAGAGGCATGTCATTTTCATCCTAGGTATACCTCAACTATGAGAGACAAGATGAGAAAGAAAACAAAAAATCCAGAAAATCACATTGTCTGATTTTTAAAGAATTTATTTGCAAATTATGGTGGAAAATAAGTATTTGGTCACCGACAAACAAACAAGATTTCTGGCTCTCACAGACCTGTAACTTCTTCTTTAAGAGCCTCCTCTGTCCTCCACTTGTTAACTGTATTAATGGCACCTGTTTGAACTCGTTATCAGTATAAAAGACACCTGTCCACAACCTCAAACAGTCACACTCCAAACTCCACTATGGCCAAGACCAAAGAGCTGTCAAAGGACACCGGAAACAAAATTGTAGATCTGCACCAGGCTGGGAAGACTGAATCTGCAATAGGTAAGCAGCTTGGTGTGAAGAAATCAACTGTGGGAGCAATTATTAGAAACTGGAAGACATACAAGACCACTGATAATCTCCCTCGATCTGGGGCTCCACGCAAGATCTCACCCCGTGGGGTCAAAATGATCACAAGAACGGTGAGCAAAAATCCCAGAACCACACGGGGGGACCTAGTCAATGACCTGCAGAGAGCTGGGACCAAAGTAACAAAGGCTACCATCAGTAACACACTACGCCGCCAGGGACTCAAATCCTGCAGTGCCAGACTTGTCCCCCTGCTTAAGCCACTACATGTCCAGGCCCGTCTGAAGTTTGCTAGAGAGCATTTAGATGATCCAGAAGAGGATTGGGAGAATGTCATATGGTCAGATGAAACCAAAATAGAACTTTTTGGTAAAAACTCAAGTAGACGTGTTTGGAGGATAAAGAATGCTGAGTTGCATCCAAAGAACACCATACCTACTGTGAA
>NW_011359710.1:32916-43109 GCF_000735185.1 Notothenia coriiceps
ACCGTATGCGTCCTCTTGGGGCCGGGTTCTAAGCCAAACTATCTCCGGTCACAGAGATCTGCTATTTTAAAGTAAAGTCAACACATATCGACCCTAATATAGTCTATATTAAGAACGAGAAAAGTCTTAACATATATATCCTTTTTTGTAAACATATGACAAATGTGTGAGGGTGATGACGTCAGAGCATCGTCCTATGTGCCAGGGCTTAGCCCCGGACAGCCCCAGCCCAATTTAACCCCTGGGTATTTGTGAGGGAGCTCCTATATGGCATTACCCCGCTGAAGCTCACCAAAGTTTAATATATTTCATAGTTCAAAGTTTTGTCAATTGTTTTGTTTATTGGTCAAATACTGGTTTCTAATGGTTTCTGAGGAGTTTTACTGCAATGAAAGAGCACAGAGTACAGAAGCAACAAAGCAGCATACTGCATTAAACCTGACCTTCACAGAGAGGTTGAAGTTCATGTGGAGAGGAGGCTTCAGTAGTCTGTCTGCACTCTGTTTAGTTGTGCTATCTTACAATCAATATAGTAAATGTGAGGTAAAGTGTGTCGCCAATGTAACCGGTTAGAACTCAAAGTTGCGATGAGGTCTTAAAATGTATGGAAAGGGTCTTAAAAAAGGTCTTAAAAGGTATTAAATTTGACTTCAGGATTCCTGCATATACCCTGATACATATTGGGTCATATAAACGATGCCAGCTCAGTGTGTTACTCAGTGTTTCCTATAACATTTCTAAAGCAGTGATGCTTAAAATGCAGACAATAATAAATAACTTGTTTTCTGTGTTAGCAGACACACACAGAGCAAAGGAGAGAGAAGATAACGTTGCCTATAATTGTTGTTTAGCATGCAGTGAGTTAACCCACTCGTCATAGTTTAGCTTTAATCAATATATCAACATATCAAAGCTAATGACATGCCTGATCAAGGACTTTGTACCAATGCCTGTTGGAGGTGACATGGAGGGTGTGCTGACCATCAATTAATCACATTTTCTTTATATAGCCCAATACCACAAATAACACGTTTGTCTCTGTGCCTTCACAGGCTGTACAGCATAAAACACCTTCTGTCTTTAGACCCTCACACTGGAAAAGGTCTCAACATGTCTCTATGCTTTAATGTTCAAAAAGCTCTTTATTTTTCTCATTCTGCCTGTGATGCAGCACCTCTTTTCACCCTCTGTCTGAAACCAGAGCCCAGTCTGCTTGGATAGCAGGCTGGTTCTGTTGTGATTGGTCAACCGCTTAGAGATGCCCCGCCCCTTAGCCTCGGACAATATGTTCCTTCTGGAGGGAACTTTGTGATTTTAGCCTTTGCAAACCATTTACATGCACAAAAACCTATAGCGCACTACAGCAAAGGTACAACTCTAAAAGCAGAAAAGGACCCCTTTAATAAAGTATATATATATTATACTATCATTTTGCCTCGGGTGAAATGTAACTCAGAAATCAATAAAGAGTAGAATGTTTTAATCGGAATATTTAACCGCCCCATGGTCTAAACTGAGGTGTCTGTCCCTCTCTCTTTTTTCCTCTTCAGTGGTATGCCAGTCCGGACTACAACCTGTTCGGTCCGTACACAGAGCGCCGTAAGCTCCACCCCGACCAGCCCCTTTACATCCTGCACCCCAGCTACGTGTGGCAGCTGTGGGATGTGATTCAGGGCAACACTCAGGAGAACATCCAGCCCAACCCTCCCTCGTCCGGCTTCATAGGTGAGTGCACATACGTACAAGCATGCACACGGGCGGTATGCATGTTGTGTACATGTTTTCTCCTGTCGTTACCTCTTATCATCCAATTTCCTATTTCTTTGCCTGCGCCAAGAACAGATATAGATGCAAACAGACACACGCACACACATGCTAAGAAATTATGAAATGTTTTATCTTCAGCATGCAGCGTGGCTATGCAACGCACTACAAAGTGGGACATCCGAGCAGAGGGGTGGGGAGATACGACCACTGTGAGCTCATCTTAGAAACTCTCCAGCATGTCAATTTCCAGTTCATGTCTCTTCAACTATCATTTCCGACATTTAATATGCTTTCTCCCTCACATAGCCCTATACAGTCTATCGACGGCGGCATATATACGAGGCATTTGTTTACCCAAAGAGCGACACACCATTATTCTTGTGCGTGGTCTGCAGTATCGAGTGACGATTTCAGATACATGTTGAATGAGCTTGTCACAAATGATTTGTCATTGCCTTGGAAGTATATATAAAATTGATTTGATTTAGTAGCAAGAGACATGAACACTAGATCTGATTGGTTTTTGACGAAGAACCTCTGTGATTTAGATAGCGTTCAGACATAAAACAACATGTGAGTCATGTTTGCAGCTCTGTGAGGCTGTTGCAAACACTCATATCATTATAGCTGGATGCTCACAATGATTATGTTTCCAGTTTCTTAGTTTATCATGTCAGCATGCTTGCGTATGCTCAGATAGTATTATCTTTTCTTTGGGTAAACAGAAACACATTGGTAACACATCACTGACATAATTACTTTTTTTTTAATTATGGCATTGTTGCACACAGTTACTTCTTTTATCTTACAGTAGTAAAGTAATCGTAAATATATTATCAACCACTTGGTGCTGTGTTTGCGTCCACCTGGTGAATGTGTACAATTCTCTTTCCTTTATCTCTTTGAACACGTACTGTAAGGGAAGTTTCTGGCTCTCTCGCTGCTAAATGCGCCGCATCATTCACCAGCACGTCAATACCTGTGTCTGCTGCTTTGTGTACAGTTGCTGCTTAGAGCATCGTTGAGTGCTGCCTGCTGCAGACGAAAGACACACTATAAAAGCGGAAAGAATGAATGACAGCTAAACGATGAGCTGAAACCAAGTCAGATGGTTCAGAAATGTTATGTTGGGGGAAAAAGCAACATTACATTGTATCTCAAAGTAAAACCAAAGATATGGTGTACCCCAGGGAACCATATTTGGGCCCCTCCTCTTCATGGTGCATATCAATGATTTTGGGTTTTACTCTTGCACTCTTCAGAGTATTCTTTTTCTGATGATATCATTTTGTTCTTATCTCACATGGATCAGCAAAGTAACCTAGATAAGAAACTAGTGGGAGTGTATACATTTTTAAAAGTCATAAAATTCTTCTTTTATCTTCCTTTTAGAAATGAAAAGAATGTTGAACATGTTTTCAAAGTTTCTAAGGGTCATGTAGATTTACTGTTGGCAAACTTCAAGCTTTTTCTTCAAGTAACTTTGATAGAAGAAAGTGTTATGTATGATAACATTCTTCAAGTAAACGCACCGACTGACATTCTTTTTTAGAGCTACAGTCTTCTGAGGGTTACCAAATACACTTGCTTCTTTTGAAAGTTTTTTTAAAGTGAAAGATGTTGTTTTTTCTCAATGATTTTCTGACCTTGTTCCAAAGCACTTAAACAAGGGTAAAAAACATTCACTTTAATGGTCCTGCTTTAGTGTGGCCTACAGTTATGGAATGAGTCTGGCAGCAAAATGTAATTTTTTGTGTCTGTTTCAAAACCACTTTGAGGCAGCATCTTAAATATATCTCTTCCCCCGAAATGAATAGAAATTGTAATTCAAACTTTCTATATGTGTCTATCTACTGTATCCTACCAATTTAATGTTTGGACTAACGGAATAATCGGGATCAGTTATTTGTTTGGGTTGTATTTTGGCTCTTCTGTGAATCTTTCGAATTTCAATGTTTTAGTATACTACCTACTTTGTGACTTGGCCCATATTCTCAAGCTTCAAGATGGATGATCCTATTTTAAATATGTTAATTATACACAGAAACTATAGCCAAAGCTCTCAAAAGCTTGGTAAAGTTGGGGTAAGCTCAAGATTAGTTGATTGTACTCTATAGGTTTCCCTTGACATTGTCCTTTGATATGTTACCATAAAAATATGAATCACAGTATCTTTGAAAAAGCCGGATTTTATATGAACAACATTACTTTTTCTGATACTCACCTTCAATGTTATCCTTGCTTAAGGCTCACATTTGATATTGGACAGGAAAAACTTGTTTTAAAATGGACTTCCTCACAAAAATGTATTTATTATTGACAACACACCATTAGGTTATCAGAATCTTCAGATCATGAGTCTTTCAGGCATTGCATAAGTGATAACGCCTCAAAACAGAATACAGAACAGAACTATCAAACAACAATTGACAACACAAACTGATTTCACACAGTTTAACCACCGAGGAGACACGGTTCACACTTTGATCCGTTGAAACAGTTGTGCCGTTTGCCGCTGTTTTGTTTTCCTGATTGAAGTAAAATATTGCAGGAAGTCAATGATTAGATGGTTTGAGTGAGAGGCAGCAGGTCTTAAAATTGAAAAGTCAAGGTGAAATTTAAATCCTTGCATCTTTTATTAATGAGAATGAAATGCTAAATGTTCCTTGCTAGAATCTTTTAGTTTCTTCCTTTGTTTTTTATATGTAAAGCTGCACAGATTATACTGTTTTCTACTGAGCAGTTGACTGACGTAAAACACAAGCACAATCCCTCATTATTGTTAACTATTTGAGTCCGTCTTGGCTAGAAATAAACATCTTCTCAATAGTAATTACTCTGGTTTCTATGACGTCAATCACTGAGTCACAAATTAAGTCTTTATTCCAAACACTCATTTGGCAGAAGTATTGTACAAAGCGGCTCAAACTAAGTGCATTCATTTTTCAAAGCTAGATTTATTTTCTGAGACGTTACAGCAAAGTATAGTGAAAATGGGGAATCGATTATTCCTACTACAATGCCATGGCTATGTGTTAAATGGAGATTGCTTTGTAATCGTTTTGTCTCTTCGAAGTAATACAGTCATTATGGTAACCTCTATGGAGGAAGGAGAGACACTGGAATCTGTCAGAAGCCATGATAGCATTTGTCTTCTTTCAACATAAATCTACCAAAACACATTTTCCCGACTGTCGTGTCACATTAAAATGTAGGTTTTTAATACATTTACACAGATTTGCTTTCGATGACAATATGCTTATTTTTCTTATAAAAAATAAATCTTGTGTATATTCTATAATAAGTGAATAATGCAGACTTTTCACCATGAAAACCAGACAAAGTTGTACACAATTTTATAAACACTGGTATGTTATGAATGAATTGTTGTCAGGGTTTTAATCATGTAAACAGTTTTTTATGAGCATAACAGAGAAGACAGAGAGCTGTGGCACGTTGAAGCTGTTAATACTTAGCGAGTCCATTGACAGCATTGTTGCACATCAGAGCATAACATGTCACGTTTAGAAAATTGCATTTCGTTTAACGTTTTTTTTTATAAATGTTTTCCGACCATTTTCACAAGAAGCTCCAGCTTCTTCTTTTTTTAAAGTACAGCAGCACAATGGTTTTCTTCCACAGCAATATTTATTATGATAATTAAAACAATAAAATACAATAAAGTGACTTTCTGTCCCTTACATTCCCTGAGGGTTACCATCGAAACAAATTATATTAGCTTCTAGATGGGCTTAAATCACATTTTCTGTATCAAATGTGCCTGGTATCCGTTTCACCCGGGGCCATTAACTTCTTCCCTTCTTCCCCTACTTCCCTGACATTGGATCCTGCAATAAAAACGTCAACATGCATTACATCACAGCTAATGGCGTCCTTTTGGCAAACCTTGACTCTAAGTTATCGCAGTGTATCTCTGCCTGGACCCTCCTGATGTGGGACACTAAAAGCAGGTGAAATAGGAGCCATTTGGCAACTATATCCAGATCCTTTTGCTTCCCTTCCTTTAAAGAGGCCCTATTATGTTTGTTAGGGTTTTCCCTTTCCTATAGTGTGTGCAGTAGGTTTAAGTGCATGTAAACGGTTAGCAAAGGCTAAAATCCCAACATTTCTCTCCCACATGCTCCCCCCCCCCGCCCTGAAACGCCTCCATTGGACTCCCTTATTTACCTCCCTAACATAAGGCGCTTTCACACCGCAGTACTTTTCCCACAAAGGTTCATCAGAACTTAGTTCATGAGAACTATTTAGTTCTCATGAACTAAGTACAGATCGCTTTCACACCGGAATAAGTTCCTGGGGAAGGATTAGGTAAATGAAGCCGCTGACGTCACTTCTTCTTCTGCTTTGGGTTTACTGGCAGGCCGCAAACAACTTCACGGCGTATACTGCCACCCGAAGTCCCCGGCCTGAAGTCCCCGGAGTTGGGGACTGGCTTCAGTAGAAGCTGCTGGGACTCCCAGCAGCTTCTACTGAAGCCTTCAGAGTAAACGGCCAGAACGCCGACACCTCCTCATCTCCACCGCTCCCATCTTTTCTTTTGTGTTGCCATAAGTTAGTCTCTCTGCGTTTGTGCACATTATTATGCTAATAATGCTAATGCCAGGATAATAAAATGGCGGCTTCACACAACTTTTTTGGAGTTTTACGGGGCGTGGTTTGCAATCCGCCCAGCCAATCAGACGAAAGTCCCTGCTCTTTAGCAGCGACGGAAAAGGGGGTAAAAAGGTTCTCGTTAACTAATTTTAGTTCCGGATTTTTTTGGTGTAAACGCGACTTTTCGGAACTATATCGGAACTGAAGTGGGAAAAGTACTGCGGTGTGAACGCGCCTATAGTGACGACACTCTGTAACACTTGCGCTTCTATCGGCTATTGGCTCCAACACATTTGACGTGATAGGCTAAGGGGCGGGAAATCACTAAGCGGTTGACCAATCACAACAGAGCCGGCCAGTTAACCAATCGGAGCAGAATGGGCTCTGGTTTCAGACAGAGGGTGAAAAGAGGTGATGCAGCACCATGAGAAAAATAAAGAGCTTTTTGAACATTAAAGTACAAAAGCTCAATGATTGAAACCTCCTCTCTTTGTCAAACCTTTTACTCAGTGAGTGAGACTACAGGTGTGACCTAAGCTGTCAGTCCTGTGTCATAATACAGGTGGAAATAACAGTTTGCACTATGCGTTATCAATTTAGAATTGCATGCAAGTAACATGCAACAAAATCATGCCATGACACAAAACCACTACAGCAAGAGAGGAATCCCTATAGCAGAAATAAAAACTGATGCAGATTGCACCAGATTGCACCATGCAGATTAAAATCATACGTTTTAGTATATACAGGTTGACACTTAAATGTAAGATCTTTGTGCGAGAGACAAGCTGGAGTAAAGAGGAAGAAAAGATGTTTGATAATGAATACATCAATCCATTTAAGACATTGAAGAAGCACAACTCTAGCCAGCACAATGACTAACAGACTGCACAGCAACAGAGAATAGGCACTAGGTTTTTGTTCTGGCTGAGGGGAGAAGAAATAAAACATAAAGTATATTTTGGAAGTTATTTTTATTTATTATTTGAAATGGTTACGTTTTTAGTTGACTTCATTGTAAGACTATTATTCTAAAATGATTTTATCCTCAATGTAATTGTGCTCTTGCGTTAATAATAATCTATATGGCCTGAAGTAGGATCCAAATCCAGTCATGCACAATACTTTGAAATACAATACTGTGCATTTTTGGGAATATTCGGGCCTGTTTCAACAAAGCAAGAACAATAAAGACTTTGTTTTTCAGAGTTTGTTGGAGAGTGCCCTGATTATAACCTTTCAAACACTTGTTGGGATACATTTGAAGCTCACACACTGTGAGTAAAGTCAGCAAACACCATGCAAGATAGTCATCAATGTTTAGGAATGAGATGTTCACCAATCTCTTGAAGGTGTTGATGTTGAAGTGGTCGCATAGCTTTGTGTCTTCAGTGTATTTAATACTTTTTGTGTTTTTTTACAAAACTCATGGACAAACACAAACTCACACGTAAAGTACATTTACTTTCTCGATGAATCATGCTTCGGTTCACATTCCCTGGCAGTTCACGTCTCAAGTGTGGCTTATCAAGCTTAGTCCTTTCTGTTTCATCATGTCTGTCTGCTTTCTGGTCCCTTTGTGACCTCGGGGGTGCAGGCCACCGTGTTGCTGTACACTCTGCGGTTCAGCTGCATCACCGTGGTCTTCGAGGGCATCGACGTGTTGCCCTGATCCGCAGGCCGGCGATTGCAGTGAAACAGAGACAGGAAACACCTGTAGAACTGAGATGGAAAGACGGGAGAATGTGAACGCAACTCACCAGCACAACATGAGTGTTCTCTGCTATCACTAACTATGGGTTGACTTAGGGCTAGGGCTGCTCAATTAATCTTATTTTAATCGCGATTACGATTATGGCTTGCAACGATTACGAAAACAACGTAATCGAAATAAAACGATTATTTTTTTATTATTATTATGACTTTTTTTCTTTCTTTTTTTAAAAATAATTTACCCTGAACTTTAAGTATAATTCAACTGAAAAACCCACCAAAAAAATCAAAAGAATAAATAAATAATCGTTTAATTTCGATGATGTTGTTTTCATAATCGTTGCAAGCCAAAATCGTAATTGCGTTCAAAATACGATTTAATTGAGCAGCCCTAGGTTGACCTTGGTTTGTTTCATGCTTTGAGAGACTCTAGAGTTCGATTGGGCAGAAATCATGCCTAAGTGCACTCTCATGTCCCCACTGTCAATAAGTACAGCCACTTGAGAGGAGAGGATGGCGCAGACTTGGTGTCAGAGGTGTTCTTGTTACTTTGACCTTCGTTCTTCACAGTTTGAAAGGTCTGTCAGTTCTGTGTTTTCTGAGTACTGCTAGGGAGTGAGTTATCGCGGGTGCATTTTGAAATGCGATGGCTGTTACTTTGCCACTTTTGTCCTGATTCTGATGGCTTAGCTGCAGGTGCAATTGTGTAAATCAAGGTAAAGTGAAAAGACATTTGAAATGGTTCATTTATGAGCAAAATGTACTCGTGTAATTTCACTGAAAACTGTTTGTAGGGCTGCGTTTCAAAGGCTTATTAGATTTACTGGAAAAACTGCCTCTTCTGTGAATTTATTGACATCGATTAGCATGTTGATTTATTGTGAGAAAATAGGAGGGAAAACAACACAGGGCCATCTTGCTTTCAAACAGGCTGTAGAGAAACGGCTATTTGTCCACAAGATGCTTATAGATTCTGTAGGGAGGCTCCCGCTCGTAGTGATGTGTTGGGATTGTGATCATGCTGGAGAGCAACAATGGAGAAGGAGCAGAGTTGCGAGCAGAATACCAATCATCAGCGAGGGAAGTGATAAACAGAGATCAGCAGTAGTGTTCTAAAGCAAGGTGGTGTGAAAAACTACAAAGGATAGCAAAAAAGAATATGTGAGCTCTGTGTGTTGGCAGCGTGCCACATTGTATGGCACTACCATGCTGAGGCAGGCGAACGCTTCATTCATTATGCATTCAGTTCTATTTTTATCTTTATCTTAAGGAAGGTTTTGCTGAGCATGCATGCGCAGCCCAACTCCACATTTGCACTTACAGTATAATCACATTTGCACATTTGAACTGCCCGGTGAAACAGATTCTGACACGACCGTGTGCAGCGGAGACTTTATGAAGAAGGCTTGTCTCAAAGGAAAACACCTAGCAGATGCTGAGGAAGGCTAATACATTTTTTTTTACACTCCTTTTTAATCACATTTGCATTTTAGTGTTGATGCACTTTCATGCTAGGCTATATCTGTACTGGGAGGGCAGCTACATGAACTGTAAACTGGACATATGGGTACATTGGAAAGGCCAGTTAGGACAGAAGTTGAAACTGAAGGCAGGAGGTGTTTGAGTTCATGGCGAAGTGATGACAAAAAGACAGCAGGACTCCATGTCAATATAAACCCGAGTGGTGTCAAGAGAAAATGTACGATCTGGGTTGATATCTTGAAAACAAGCCACTCATCACCTAAGGGGTGGCAGGAATATTTTTGGGAAATATGTTTTTATCTTTTCTCATAGATAAGTGACACTAGTTTCATTTCTGTCCAGTGAAAACAACAATAGAGGCGTCAACCAATTATCTGATTTTAGTATAAAGACTGGAAACGGGGAGGAAGAGTTGTCACCCTATTAATGAACGTCACCGTTTGAAAAAAGTCCAATCCCTATCCCTACGTTGAACTGACGCCTGTTGTTTTTACACAGCTTTTTGTCAGGATAAAAACAAAATGTGTGAGCTTGTGAGGTGCTGGCAGGTGGATGTGTGTACCTTTTGACAGCCAGGCTAACGGTTCCCATCTGCTTTCAGTCTTTATGCTAAGTTA
>NW_011359710.1:43243-57029 GCF_000735185.1 Notothenia coriiceps
ACGGATTGCACTGGGAGGCTTTTAGGTGTGAATGTAACACTGTGTGCATGTAAACAAATAAACCCTGGAAGAAGCGTACTGCTCTCTGCTTAACCTCTTATGATAATAGATGCAATTTAGAGAAGAAAGAATAAAATGGCAGCCTATAATTTGGCTTTCAACGTCTAACAACGTATTGATTTATTTGTTAAAGTTTTTTTTTCCAATCCTAATCTTGTGTAAGTGAGTATCAAATCGTTTTAAAGAAAGACAGGAATTATTTCCAACATGAATACCTGACCCTCTCTCTCTCTCTCTCTCTCTCTCTCTCTCTCTCTCTGTTTCCATTGCAGGCATCCTCATGATGATGGCGCTGTGCGAGCAGGTGCACGTGTACGAGTACATTCCCTCCACAAGGCAGACGGACCTGTGCCACTACCACGAGCGTTACTATGACGCCGCCTGTACGCTGGGAGCCTACCACCCCCTGCTGTACGAGAAGAGCCTGATCCAGCGCATCAACACGGGGCCCGAGCGGGACCTCAGGAGGAAGGGGCGGGTCTCTCTGCCGGGCTTCAGCACCGTCAACTGTGACATCTGAGAAATGAAACCTGACCCTCTGAGCCAAACAAACACACACTCCGGCCTTTTCTGGCTGACTAAGGGAGAGGTGCAATAAAGCCACTGGAGACGCGGAGGCTGGCGCTTACAAGTTTCCAATTAGACCCTGGAAGAACATAAGCCATAGCGCTCCAGGGAGGGATCAACATGGAGGCTTCTGAAGGAACTTGTCTTCAATAAATTGGTTTACTAGACCAGAGACTGCCTGAGAGAGTCTCCAAGAAGGATCTGGAAAAGACGTTCTCTTTGCTTTAGCTGAGCCACGTTAGCGGTGGAGCTGACTAGGGTAGCAACAGATCAGTTTTTAGATAGAAGAATTTTCAATAACTGGGTGTGTTTCAATGGTGTAAACTCTGTGTTTTTCAATAGTATGCGTGGGTCTCCACTTAAAGGAAATGCCACTGTTCAAAACAGTGGATATCTGTGATTTTTGTTCCTTTCTTTTTTAATGGTCCAAAGGGTTGTAAATAAATAAAGAAGTCATCCACGCTGAATGTCATAAATCCAACAGACACAAACACACGCAGGAGATATGTGTTAAAGACCTGTCTGCAAACATGGAGACATGGTGTCACCGCCGTACATTTCATCGCCTGTTTGACTTTCCCCTGACATCTCGTTGTGAAATAAGTTCATCAGCGCTGTCAGGAAGGGGCTTCTTTCACACTCACTGCTTAATTACTCTCCTGTGCATGCCAACCTGACGCTCCTTGTTCACACTTCAGAGTGGATAATCATTCAGTGTCAAGAAGCCTGTCTCTCACTTTAAAACCCCACAGGGAGGAACGTCCTGGTTGTCCTTTGTGGGTTCAGTTATAGTAACATGTTTTTATTAAAGTAATTGTGGCCAAAAAGAGCCGAACAGCGGAAACCCTGTGCCTCGCGGTCGCCTGAACACTCTCCTCGGGCTGCCTTGTGTCTGTTCAGGTACACACAGTCTAGCTTCACACCGGGACTGCAGGAACATTGAGTTTAATTGCAGTGAGAGGTGTGACGCAGTAGATATCGCTGAAGTCAGCTGTTTTTCTCCACCACGCTTCAGCGATCTCCCGCCCCTGTTCTTCGACGGTCAGATGGTTCACTCGTTATTGAATGTAATTTCCCCTTTACGTGAAACCCTCCCTGGAGCTCACCACTGCTGTACATGTAGTCTGCGTATGTGCAGGGTTATTTCTTTGTCATGTAACAGCCAGAAGCTCATTTCCTACGACTATTAATGTCTCATATTTCCTGAATCCTTTTAATACTGGGTTGTACCGTAGGCAGCTCACAGCGGAGACCATTATAAAGGAGGAATTTGAACGGGTTACGGGAGCAGGTTTGCGTTGTCTCACGCTAGGATGATTTTTTTACGTTTACAGTCAATCAGTGCCACATCTGCGATCTAGAGGTTGTGGTTTAGTGTGGAGAGGATGATTGGTTGTGATTCTGCTGCAGACAGTCAGAAAAATCTTGCCTATAACTGAGATTTGTGTTGTTATTCTACAAAATGTTCTTGTGCCATTGGTTGTGGATTGATATAAGATGTGAAAACGTGTGTCGGAAATGTTGCTTTTGAATATCCTGATGTATGTTGAATTAGATGGCTTTAGAATAACAGTAGAGGTAGTAATAATAGTGTGTAGATGATACTGGGGCTTAACATGGATGTAGAGTAGGGCTGGGTATCACCTGAACTGTATCCGTTTTACCAAAAACAAATACTTTGCTGATACCAAAACAATGCATTTCTCATTTTTTTTCTACAAAAACATTTTTATAACTGGGGAAGCACCAATATTTGGCACCGTATTTGGCATCAATTTTGATACTTGACAGTCAGGGTGGGCAATATCCATTGAAGTAAACCTCTTATGGTATTTTGTATTGCAAATTTGATATACTGCATATCATTATAAAGTAAATGTTCTGGAAATTCTGATTGGAAACTACACCCGGTTGCTAAATCATATGGTAAACAATGCTAAAACAAATAGAAATTCAATAAAATAAATGGACTAATTATGAAAAACTGAGACTACAATTAAACATCACCAACTTAACATAGCCAAAAACTACAGCCTCCAAAATGACCATGCAATTGGATCAAATCCTCTAATATTGGATTATTACCTTCATGACTAAAGGAGGTGTCATTATACAGCATTACATTTAGCTAGGTTTACCACAGCCAGCAGCAGATGGGGTAGACAACATAACCAGATGGGAATGACTAATTCAGTGAATTACATACATAACAAAGATATTTCATCACATTGATGCAAAATTCTGTAAATCTAATATTGCCAGAAAGCAGTGCAAATTGTGTAAAAACAGTCGGTCTCACGATAAGTATTTGATTATATCGCCCAGCCCTACTCAACAGTTTTAATACTCGGTTGTTGTGGAACATTTTGAAATGCAAACGGTGGAGAAGGTTTGATACCCAGCCCCAGTTTCAGGTGGTTTGTCTGGCATGTCATAGGAAGAGTATTGAAACAAGGAACCTGGTAAAGTATGAAACTATTAGAGGACTATATAACGGAGATTTTAAAAAAACCGTCTTAGCAGATCATTGTGAAGCTTAAGGAGATTTATCATTCATTTTGAATCATGCAGGTTTCCAGCTGAGCTGTGGGTCTTATGTTCCTTTGTCCAGATAAATGATCAAATGTTTAATTGCTTGTGATTGTAACACACTGAAGGTGCAAACACCCTGAACATACTGTAAATGTATATTTCCAGTAACTTGGATTACTTTTCAATGCACAGAGCATGCAAATCAGGATCAGGGCTAAGAGTCTCAAACTGTCCGTGCTGTACCGTGCTGCGAGTAGGCACCATTGTCATTAATGCTGTGAGAGGGGATTATGCTATAAAATTCTTTTTTAAGTGGTGTTTTGCGGAAATTAGTGCATGCTTGTGGAGAGGGAAATCCCATTTAAGCTGCGGTGCAGCTATTAGTAATTCCCGGGGAGCATTCGATTCAGTGCAATGTGTTTTGGCAACTTCATCTTCCCTTCTGAATATTGTGCCAAATCCCATCTTTAATGATGTCTTCGCTGGGTGCAATGAGAGTAATAGCAGGTGCTAATGCTCCTCTCTGATGATTGAGGTGGAATTTAATTAACAATTTGATTGCCAGGATTAAATACCGAACAGTGTGCTGTAACATGAGGGATGAGAGAACCTATTTGCAGTCGCTGTTTATTATGTTGCCCTCTCAGCCTCTTTCTATCCACTCTTCTCTCTTGAGGCCTATTTTTCATTAGATGTTTTTACTCTGAATTGTGGGAATTTGTGCACCACACTGCCTCTAAAGGATTGCTCCACATTGATTTGTACATCTAACTTCTGCAGGCTGCTGCAGTTCTCCTCACTCAATAAAGAAGTGTGAATGCCTCACTCTCAAACAGCCTTGGGGTGTTCTTCTTGACTTTGATTTGTGAGTGAATTCTCTTCCTACACTTGAATTGGTATTTAAATAGACCATTTGTATGATTTCAGCTGTTGTAATTTGTCTTTTTTTACTGTGTAAATAAAGCTGTTGTACATGTTGAACGGCGCTGCCTCACCTGTTTGTTCATGAGAATGTAGATGAGGGGGTTGATGACGGTGCTGCTCTTGGCCAGCAGCGAGGGCACCACGCTGGCCACAGGACTGATGATGTTTGGGGGGCCGAATGTTGCCATCATGGCCACCACGCCGTACGGCATCCAGCACAGCATGTAGCAGGCCGCTGTGGTCAGAACCATAAACAGGATGTGGTACTCTCTCCTCCGCGCTGCCGACTTTCTAATCTTACCCACCTGTGAGAAAGAATCAGGACACAAAGTGAAGCTTTTAGTCTTTCAAATGGCTCTTTCCTTTATTCCTGAAGTGCTCCTTTGACTTAAAAGTACTTTCTGTCAGAGAGTGACAGCTGCAATTTAAGTATCACTTTCTTGGCAGCTAGTAATTTTCTTTCATTTCACTGCAGTAGGAGGCTTAGACCGACACAACTTTTCTTTCATAAACTTTCAATTAGTGTGCGGAAATCCAAGATTCCCTTAATGCACAAGCTGTTATGCATTCTCCAGAGAAAGAAACATGTGAAAAAGTATTAATTAATTTCATCATCTGAGCTTAAGGAAAGGCATTAATAATGAACATATTAACTGGTCCTTGCGTTGCACTGATCTAGAATGCAACTGTAAGAAAGTGATGAAAAAAGACACTCACTTTGATGTTATTTGTATTATAGAAAAAAAAGGCTTTGCACACTCCACGCGAGTTTCTCTTTTATTCAAATTACACTCCTACCCTTAAGCCTTCTTCAAGATCAATGCAAGGTCTTGTGAAACGTGGCTCGAGTGCACGTCGTGCCAACAAAATACATTTTTAGCAGACGCTGCACTGATTGCTTCCTGCTGAAAACGCTTTGGTTTCTGCTCGATAAAAAAAAAAAGTACACACTTGATCTGAGTGCTTGTGTTTTGTGTTTATGTTCTTTTTTTGAAGATCACCAATCGTGATTGAAATAGATATGGAGCCAGAGTGTGGATCCCTTTTCACAGGTATAATGCTTTAGGAAATCCGCCTGTCACTAAAACTGTTGGAGTGTGTTACTTTTGAAGGGGTCCATGTTTTTTCTAGGTTTTCTGGGCTCTGGTTTCAGACAGAGGGTGACAAGAGGTGCTGCAGCATAGGCAGTATGAGAAAAATAAAACAAAATACAAAATATGAACCTGAAAGTATTTATGAATTTGCATTTTATGTTTAAATTCCCATTAGTTGCAGTATATGCTTAAGTATTTTTGTCTTGATTGATGTTAATGTAGAAACACGCTTCAAAACAATAAAGGTTTTGAAACAGGATGTTGACACAGGGGCACTATGGAAGACAAGTCGAGCATTGTGTAATAAAGCAGGACTCGCCTACATTGATATTGTACTTCAACGGTGCAAATTCCATTCAAATTGTGCGATTAATCAACTGACTAAAGCCAATTTAGACACCCAGGGTGTGCAATACAGTATATCTCCCTTTATATCAGTGTACACATTTAACTGATCTACATTTGTCTCTTGAAATGTATTTTTCAAGAGGATTAATCTAACTGCATCTTAATCCTAATCCAATTCAAGTTATTTTACCATTCTGTGGATCTCCTCACACACAGAAGGCTCTCTTTATTCTCCCTTTCTTCACCCTTCTGCTGTTTGGATGAAAGAGTTGGAAAGCAGCGTCACTTCATGAGACCCTCAGTCAGCTGAGCCCAGTACCTTTTTCACAACCTCATTTTTTGAGACTCTCACACATTTGATGCAAATGATCCCCAGTTTTAACGACCACCAGGGGATTTAGCAGGACATCTGGAGCTCAAGCTCAGCTCTGCTAATGTATGTGATTACTTTAATAACATGAGGTAATTACTCATGCACGGGAAGTCCAGTTCACTTGTGCTTAAAAAAGGAAGTTGAACATATAATTCACTTTCCCCCCGGCCTTGTAACATGCACGATTGGGTTGAAGGCAGTAATTGTGCTGTCATTCATCATCACGGGGAAGTGCAAGGAGCCTTTTGCTGCATGCATTTGCAAATAAATGGAGCACTGTATCAGTTCCATGGAAAGTTAGCCCTTTTAATCTTTATAAGCAGTTTCTGCATTCATGCGGAAAATAAGTAGGCAATGTAGTCCAAGGAATAACGACCAATCACGTTTAAGCAGGCGTTAGCTGTGTAAGCAGTTTGTGTGGAGAGCAAAAGAGGAGGAACGCATTGGCCAAAATGTAATCTAACAACCCATTGCTTATCGTCTGACAGACAATTAGCTTGTAAATTGGCTCATTGTAAAATATCCGGACATAGTTTAATCCCTCAATCCCAGCTCTATTTGTTGCGTCTGATATCTCTACTTGGGCTGTTAACTGTGTTGACGGATCAGATTCATATTTTCCATCCGAATCATAACTTAAAGCCTGCCTAATTCAATAAAAACACTGCCAAAAAACTATAACCTTGCCAGGAACCCATTGAAAATCATTACGCACACAATAGAAAACACATAATAAGCTTCACATCACACATTTCTTGGTGTTTTCTGACGGAAAAAAATAATGTCTGTTTCACAGCTGACGTTGAATTGAAATGGTCTCTTCTCCTCAGCACCGGCAGTAATTATTAACAATCTTTGTAATGTCCAAATTGACCAATTCGAATCGAGTATTCAACAAAGCCGCGTAATGGCGAAAGATAACATGTTGGATATCTCAGCCAACAGAGAGTGTAGTCAACAAATTAAATTCAACAATTGCCAGGTCAATCATAATAAGTAAAGAAGGTCCTCCGTTATCTCCGGCAATGATTTAACACACCTTACGTCAATCAAATATTTGTTAAATTAACATGTCATTATGATGAGAGAATGGACAAAACAAAGTATACTGAATGTTGTATCTGTGTTGTTGATTTGGCAGAAGCATGCCCACTCACTGTCACCAATGATCAGCACACAGTAAAGGAAGATGGTTTGGATATTCGCTGGCTACATTTAAACCCCAAAAAATAATATCTCCTGCCCCAAGAGGCTTTTTGCCGTCAAGGTTTCCTGATGGATGTCCATGCACTTTAATAACAATTGCTCCCCAAGTGATTAATTCTAGCTTCTGGGTTTACTTATGCGTTGTGTGGTCCAATGCACATCTCCCGCTGGCCTCCGCCTGCTGTCACTCAGCTCATAGACTTCACTTTGGGATGACATAACACACTTTAAAATTGATTTGTTTTAAACCCTAAGTGGCTGTGCGGTATCCTAACATAACCGGGGTTGGAAGAGTAACTTTACTCTGTTACAATTTCTAGTTACCTGTAAGAAAAGTAATCAGTAATGTGAGTATCAAAATATAAGGAGTAATGTAACCTGATTATGTCCTGTTATTCTTGGATTCCCTCAATATCAAATGCCAATACAATAGAAATAAAATATGCATTAAATGTTTTTTACTTCAGTATATTATATCCATACATTTTCCAACCCATTTTGGCTGCTTCTAATCTCATTCTTTCAGTCATGACCCTTCCTTCAGGACCATCGGTGAGAGTATGGAAGAGGATAGACGGGTAGATTGAGAGCTTTGACTTCTGGCTCGCGATGAAGATGAAGAGAGAGCAGACCCAGAAGGCAAAGCTCTCAATCTACCACTCCATCTTTGTTCCTAAGTGAATTATATAAGATAACAAAGCAATGTTACCATAGAAAAGAAGAAACCAAGATATGTTGTGTCAAAAATGTGTCAGAGATGTTATCAATAAGAAAACCTGCCTTTCATTAAGTTATTCAATACCGAGTATGCCTGAATCAATGCCGAGTAATAACATATTCATTCATTAAGCATGTTCAGGCAGCAGCCAACACGTGAGCACAGACTTCAGTTTAAAAAAGCAGAAATAAAAACTGAGCTGACAGAGAATGCTCCATACAGTCAAGGTCTCTCACACTATTTTATGAACATATAGGTTCACCTACTGAATTCAAAAGGAAATGAACCAAAGAAAGTGAAAACCATAAAGCAAATTCAGTTATAGGTATGTAGATTACATTCAAAGAAGGAATACAATCTGAATCAAACGCAATATGCTCATTATTAGTTGTAATCCCCAATTTTAGAATTGACCTCAAATCTCATTATATCCCTTTCTAAGTAACACCCATGAACTTAGTCTTTGTGATTTCTGTCTTTTTTAATTTGAAAAGGGTTCACCCCCTGTATCATGTCTGTTTTTACTTCCTGTCTGTGTTTGATGACCTGATTGGTTCACCTGGTTCGTCTGTGTTTTGCCTCCCCTCCCCAGCTGTGTCTTTTCTTTGTGATTAGTCTTGCATACAGTATAAGCCTTCCCCCCCTTGTGTTTACAGTCAGTTTGTCTGCTTTGTTCCTGATGTGTGGTGTTTTTCGTACCTGCCTGATTCCTATTGTTCCGGCTCATGCTTATTCCCCTGATTCCCACACCCGGTCTGTATTCAATTATTATTTTTGTATTCAGCTGTTTTGCCTGATTACCCTTGTTTTTTTCTCATCAGCTTTTTCTTAATTAAAAGCTTGATTTTGGTTATGTATTCCTGCCTCCCTCTCTTACTGCGTTTGGGTCCAACCTTACCTTTGATTTTAGATAGAGCTTTATTGTCTCCCATCGGAGAAATTTGCCTTGGGCATCGAGAAAATACACATAAAACATTTAGGACAATCAGTCATAGATACAGAACAGAGATCACATGGCAAAGAAACAAACAAGAAATATACAGGTACAGAACTTTCCCTATTGCATATACATAAATCAAATATTGCACTTTCCCTATTGCACCTATGCATAGTGTCCGTCAAATTGCACATACCCTACCTTGACAGTAACTCTACAACAGTTACCTTTTTCCTGTTTTGTTACATGTTATCCGTTACTCCCAAAGCCTGAAGTTAACAATACCTCCATGATCAGTTCAGTTTTGAAATGCTGAGCCCGGATAAGCAGATTGCTGTTAGCTTTCATTCATGCTTCACAATCAGCGACTCTTTGACCAGCTACCTGGATACGAGCTGGCGAATGACACCCAATCATTTTCATACACTCAGCTTCCCTTATATCCACTTATGACTTTCACACCACCGATACGGTCTGATGCTGCATTTCCCTCAACCAGAATGACCTTTGCTTTACTCCATGTGCTGAGCTTCTCATGCTGTTGCTCAGATATATTGTCCGTGCATGTTTTTTTGCATACGGGGGATTTGTTTTCCCCGCCGAATTGTTGCAGCTCTGATGTTTCCAAATCAAACTGTACAACCATTTCATGACAAATCCTTGACATGGCTGTTTTTTACTGAGTTTGATGAGGTTTCAAATGCTTGTTGAAAAAATCCATTACTGATTTCAACTAAATATGGTGAGAGTTGAAGCATCCACATTCGACCAAAAGGGAAACGTTGTACTTACAAGACTGACGAGGCGGTGCTTAGAAAACAGGGCTGAGGATTTTGCCAAACAACACAGTATATTGATATTGCTGAAAGGAATTGAGCTCTTTGTATTTACAAGGAGGAACAAAGCTGAAGACAGAAGGGAAAAATATGTGCATTTCTCCTCTCACAAAGATCTAAATCTCTTTACTAGAACAGGAAGGCCTTCTTTATAAAAACACAACAATAAAGACACAATACAGGCCAGCTTTAGCAGCCAAGGCTAGACTGGATCTCAAAGCACAATCCCTTTTAATACAGCCTATATATCTACAGGAATGTACTGTATATGTCTGCTATGTGAGGATTGAGTCAAGATATAGGGTGTTTGCGCATGAATGTAGACCTGGTTATGTAATTTCATATTTGCAATATTCTATAAAGAATCTGCTTTCTGTGTTGATGCTTTGTGGGTTTGTTTCATTTGAATGCTGCAGAGACAGAGCTGCTTCTTAAAGTCTTAAGAAAAAGAATCCATTTTCTAAGTCAACAGGTTGTTTCACAAGCACCAAAAAACACTGTCAGTTTGTGACCTTTCTGTTGAGAGAACATCCAGTTTCCCTTTGCTGATTCTTGTCCTAAAATATGGCTGCCATTTAGGTTTAGTCATTTGTTCATGCGTAGACTACTGGAGGTTTTAAACGGCGCTGCTAATTGCACAACATCAATTACACTGTGAGTCAGCATGACGTGAAATCTTTAGCTTTAATGATGTTATTCCTAATAAGCAAGGTAAGCTATGCTAAATGACCATGGCGAACCATTTTTAGGACAGCATAAGTGGTTCGAATAGCGCCTGAAGAAAAGATAATGAAACTGAGCTGAAACCAATTCAACAATGTGACCCACATAGTGTTAATCACAGGTGAAGGGCACTTTGAAAAATCTGCTTATTGATAGAAGAAGGTCGAGCAAAGAGTGTGATTTATTTTTGAAAAGAGCCACCTAGCAGTGAGGATAAGACGGACCAGTAGAAGAACATTAGACCTGTGCAGCTCGATAGCAGCGACTCCTCCTCCCTCTTAGGAGTCAGAGGTTGTTATTGTCTTTGTTAGTGAGAAGATGTGTGAGTGGTATTAAGCTTTGTCCCTGCAAAGCATAACAGCATAATTCTGGGATAATCCACTGCGCTACAGACCCCTTCAGCTCTCAGGAATAAACAGTCTCTATCCCCTTGAGACCAAATGATTTACTTAACCTAGCAGGTAAAGTCTCTCCCCAAAACCCAATGCACCAGTCACTGCAATAGATACTCGAAATGTGCCTGACCGTGATAAATGAAAATACAATCTGTGTTGTTGTGGTCAGGGCAGCTTTTTTAAAATCAATGCATGCTAATACTTTCATTTAATGTATTTGAAAGTCAAGATAGAAAGTGGTGTAGAAGCAGAGTAGGGATTTATGGCACAGTTTCACTTACTTACAGGCAAAACCTCCAGCAAAACACACGCTGATATAAATCTATTAGTTGTGTTATTGCTATGCAGTCAAACTAAAATTGAGGAACAAATCCTATCAACGCTGGGGGTATTGCTTCTATTTTGGGATTTATCACGAGAGAATCACATGCCAACCCAAGAGGGGGGAGGCTCCCTTTGGCAGTGTTCCCGGCAGAGGACCGTTTTTCCCCCTATATATTTCTTGGTGCTAGAAAATATCAGAAACATCTGAAATGTGCAAACCGTGCTCCGATACAAAGAGTCTTATAAGGCTTTTAAAGGGTGAAGACTGTATGAAATATACTGAAGATAGTGTATTAATATTCGATCAAAAGAAGTATGGTTGCTTCTTCTTCCTCCACTTCCCTTCCACCCCCTTAGGCACCAAAATGCATCCCTTTTTTATGAGGCTGCTATTTGAGAACGCATTTTGTCCACCTCACATTTGAAAGGTTTTCTATTGATGTTGTGAAACTCTCTGGACGCCGTTGGAGTTCTAAATACATTTTGAAATGAAGTGAGGCTACTGTAACCAACTGCTGTGTATACATAAACTCAAACATATTCTCAATCCTCTTTGAAGCCTAGAGTTTGTGCAAATTATATTTTGTTTGAGGAGGATCGGTTCGAGCAATATGTGTGGTTTTGCCTTCAGACAGAAAAATAACATAAACAGTCAGACTTTGATGTCTCCCTACCTGTTTGACTGCCCATAACAGCCTGCTGTAGCAGTAGAGCATCACCAGTATGGGTAGGCCCAGGCAGAAAGTGAACAGGCAGATGATGTAAGCATGCGACTGGGCCGTTTTGACGGTCCAGGACACGGAGCAGCTGGTTCCCGCCCCCTCGATGCCGTAGCTGCTCCATCCCAGCAGAGGGGGCACCGTCCAGAACAAGGAGTACAGCCAGGCGCCCCCAACGGCCAGCAGGGGCTTTCGGTAGTCTGGCCCACGCTTGTTGTAAACAGTCAGAGTGCTGTAGCGGTCGTAGGATAGGATCACCAGAGAGATGAGCGACACAATACCTGGAAACAAACAGAGGAGCAGTGAAGTGAGAGTGGGAAGCTCTGATAGCAGGACAGTACTTTAAAAACACAGCTGCCAGAATATTAACCAGAACCAGAACATTTGATCACCCCTGTTCTCATTTCATTGCATTGGCTCCCGATTCACATAAGGTCTGACTTCAAGATTTTACTATTAACCTTTAAGATCTTACATGGACTAGCACCTCTGTATCTGTCATCATTAATTACCCCATTATCTACCAGGCTCCCACGATCACATAATGCCAGTCTCCTTTCCATCCCCAGAATAAAAAAATCATCCGTAGGTGGCAGAGCATTTTCTCTCCTTTGGAATCGTCTTCCATTTCAGATCCGCGAAGCTATTTCCGCTGACTCCTTTAAAAGCAAACTCAAAACCCATCTCTTCGCATTTGTCTTCCTTGTAAAATAATTGTCATCACCTAGTTTCGGTTCATCAATACCATCACTCCAGTCACATGCATTTAACACATGGCAATACTTATGTTGATGTATAATGTTTTTATAATTGTTATGCTATGACGTTTCTATTTTGTTTTTGTCTTTGCTTTTGTTTCCTTTGTACAGCCCTTTGAGGCATTTCTTGTGATTTGGGGCTATAATACATTTTGATTTGATTTGATACTGTGATGGTTGTTGGGATATTTCACTAAAAAACCCACATCAAAACCTTATTGTGGCGCTAGAAGAAAAGTCCAAAGATCTCCAAAATAAAACTAGGATTCATGAAGAGCCGTACAAAACGATGTGGATGTTGAAATCTTTCTGTGGATATTAAAACCTTCAACCTGCTGGTGGCACCACAGGTTAAGTCACGGATCACCAACGTCATTGGGGTTCATCCTATGGCGACCATGAATGTCTAAATAACACTGTTTTGTTATCCATCCAATGCTTGTTGGATAAAAAGTCTGAACTGAAGCTCCCTTTTGGAGGGAACTATGGGATCTTGGCCTTTGCAGACCATTGACCTGCACAAAAACCCATGTAACAGACTACAGGGTTAGGAGGACCAGATGCATCAGGATGTCTGGTAACCCTATGCATAACAGAGCCACTCATTTTGGGGACAAAGCTTTCAATTAGAGCGTATTTCCGCCTCTGCAGATGATGAAACCACAGTACCCAGCTAGAAATGTTTGGTTCTAAAAACATTCTGAGAATGTTACCATTCACTGTTCTAGGAATTATTTCAGCGGGAAGTTTTCTTTTGGTTCTCGGAATGTTCTTCTGAAAGGTAGGATAACGTTCTCTAAAAACATTCTTAAAATGTTTGGTGATACATTTCTTAAGATGTTTTTGACAACATCGCTCAAACATTATGCCCTACTACTCTTAAAACGTTTTCAGATGGGCGTTTTCTTTTGTTTTTAGAGAACGTTATCCTACCTTTCAGAAGAACGTTCTGGGAACCAAAAGGAAACGTCCTGCTGAAAACATTTTAAGAACAGTAGGGCATAATGTTCTAACAATGTTATCAAAAACATCTTAAGAAGGTTATCACCAAACATTTTAAAAATGTTTTTAGAGAACGTTATCCTACCTTTCAGAAGAACATTCTGGGAACCAAACTAAAACGTCCTGCTGAAAACGTTTTAAGAACAGTAGGGCATAATGTTCTAACAATGTTATCAAAAACATCTTAAGAAGGTTATCACCAAACATTTCAAGAATGTTTTTAAAGAACGTTATCCTACAGATGTAGCACTCCAAATAGGACTCACATGG
>NW_011359710.1:57048-66093 GCF_000735185.1 Notothenia coriiceps
CAGATTTTTTAAAACATCCTTTTCAAACAAATGCAACAAGTTTATTTTTTAAAGCGCTTTAGAAATAAATCTGACATTGACCATGACCGTGTTAATATTTCACATCACAGGAAAGTTTTACAAAAAAATAATAACATCCTGAAAACATTTTCAGAATGTTTCTTGGAGAATGTTCTTCATCATGTAACATTGAGGGAATGTTTTATAAAGAACATCTTTAATGTGTTACCCCAACAACGTCCAAAACACATCCTTAGAATGTTGCAGGCAAAATGTTATGTCTTAGATAACCTTAAACCTTATAGGAACATTATTTGAAATAATAAACACCCTAAAAAGGTTATTTGAACATCAGATTAAAACGTTTCTTTAAAACATTATTAGAACCTGTAGGTAATGTTAGCCAAAGTTGTGAGAACGTTCCCTGCTAGCTGGGTAGGCTTACCTTAATTGTGGCCACATTAGCATACACAGTGCTAAAACACCCGGGCCATTTACAGACCTCCACTAAATGAGGTCTGATTAAAAGAATCTTGCTGTATATGTCTTGCATGCACTTACAACTAGAGCTGTCCATCAGATCACAAAGACTCATGATAATGCGAGGTCTGAGCAGGGCATTGGATGATAGGATTATCACACCGGGTGACTCAATAATGAACTCATCCACTCTCCTCACGCCAACTTAATTTGATGCATACTGAGGCCTTTACTGCCACTCCACTTAATAATGAGCCACTGAGTAACTAATTACATTTGGTTCAGCACTTCCTTCGGTGTTGCTGTGTTTTGAATATGTGAATGTCCTTGAAAGTCTCTACCTCTCTCATTTGTTTTTGTCAGATTATAATAAAGATAGAATTTGAAACACATGAATTGTTCAACATATTTATTCTGCTGTTTTTATCAGGGGCTGCTTACCACTTCTTAGGCTTTTTAGTCAAAGCCAGATCTATTTTATTCTCCACAGGGCTGGAGAAATGTCTGACTCCACCTCTTATCATTCCGGTAGGGAGAAAAAACTATTCAGCATGTATATCTTTCAAAAACTCTCAATTGTCTTGGGTTCTTAACAGAAGATTCAGCAACACTTTTTTTGTTGCAAAACAGTCACATGCAGATAGAAAAAAAAGAGGATAATGCCACCTGATGTTCCCGGCAATGGCTTAAGCCGAAGATACACTTGCTTTTAACTTTTTTTTTGCACATGGCTGCTTATCCTGTGTCCGTTCAGTGTTTTCTGTTGTGCATGATATCAGAAATAAACCTTACGCGTCCGCATGATGCGCTTTGAACATGAACATCAGTGAGCAGTATTTAGTGGTAGATTTAGGGGCTTACTTAAACCTGCTGTGATCTCCTAATCAACAAAGTAGTAACCATGACGTCCTTGGATGTTGCCATGTCTTTGTCATGCTTTAGAGTGGTGTAGGACAACCAAGAAGTTAGCATTCAAACGGTTCCCTCGACAAAAAGTATTGGATGAGAGAATATTGCAGAAAATAATCTTTGTGGCCAACTCCTATTTTGTCACATGGCTGCGCATCACCACCGCTAAGCTAAAGACGGCTAATGTTCGGCATAATGACATTATGTGGTCTGATTTAGTCACTTTAGTCGCCGTTTTTATGACAGTCAGAAGCTGCTGACATTCACCAGCGGGGTATTTACTAATGTATTTTATGTTGTGGAACATAATCTACAAATCTTGTAAACTTGTTTTAACCATAGACTCTATTTCAGGCTTCTAACCACAAACACATTAAAAAAAATTGAGACAAGGAAACAAGAAGTGGTCAAATCTTTTCCAGGTTTTAGCACTCATTCCTTCACCACTATATGCAAGTGCTATGCGGTCTGAGTTCTCTGTTGTGTCCTTTAGAGCAATCCTCCAGTAAAACTATGTAATACATCTGCAGGTATGTGAATAAATACATTCATGACACCACCGGTTCTATAATACTTGAACGGGTGGTTTAAGAGCAAATCTCCTGCCTCTCACAGTCTACATCTGATGGGTCAGACTTCATGTCACTGCTTTCCACACATTGTCACGGAGCAGCCGTCGCCTCATGATACTGTGGGATTTGTTGTGCATTATATACCACTCAGAATATAATACAAATATTATTTAAAGCAGCTACATTCAAATTTAGAGAGGATTTATGCTCCCGGAAAGGTCTTGATCTTTTCAACATTAACCAGACACGGCTGTTACCAATCTGCTTCTCCTCTCTGGAGCTCTTTACTTTTCTCATTCTTTTCATCTTGCCGTTTCATGGCGTCATGATCATAAAACAAGCAGAGACTAGTAATCCTTCCCTTCTCCCTCTCTTATATTGAACGTCCAGAGGAGTCTCACGCACCTGTAGCTCATAGTTCAATTACTTCGTATCACCATCTGGCATTCAAGGAATGGGGAGTTGGAGGGCATGACCTCCGGTATGTCTTGAGAAGAATATGGAGCCCTCCAGTTTATTGCTTGGCAGGTCTGTAGACTTTAAAGGACAAACTTAAGATCAGTAGTAGAATATCATGAAGTATGTCTAATCAAGTGTTGTACAATGTTGAGATACAAGTGTATTTCCATTTAATGCTATTTTACCCTCCACTACATTTTAGAAACCAATGTTGTACTTCTTAATTAACTACATTTATTTTTAAAGCTTTAGTTTCTTTATAGATTATTAGCTAACACAACATTTAAATAAACTAATACCTCAAACTTAGACTAATAATAATTATAGCTTAATCCAACAGAAGTATAGAAAAGTACTTGTTATGGCCCATATGAAATGGGCCATAACAAGTACTTTTACTTTTGGTACTTGGGTATATTTTGATGCCAATACTCTTGTAATTTAACTTTTTACAAGTTTACGAGTATTTTTACAATTAAGTAGTGGTGAAAAGTAACAAAGTACATTTACTCAAGACATAGTGTTACTTGAGTATTTTCCATTTTATGCTCCATTCTACTTCTACTCCACTTAATTTCCGAGCAAATATTGTTCTATTCTGTAGATTGAGTACTGTGCTACCAATATACAAGTCCACGTGTTTTAAAAAGCATCTAGGATAGGCTTCAGGTTGACTACAACATTAAAATACCCTAAAGTGTATGTTAGTGATAAAAACAGGATCATATAAAATTAGATCAAAATATAGTATTGTGTGTATGGGTGAAAGGAGCCATTGTGCACATTTTGGCCGATTTATTTCTGTAACTATTCTTAAGTAAAATTGTTTTTCATGTTTTCTTAAGACCATAGTATCTCTTAAAAAGAAACTGAGTACTTCTTCCAACTCCATTATGCATTGCTACTTTTTCTTCAGTAAAACATCTGAGTACTTTTTCCACTACTGCACAAGATAGACTGAATGAATACATTCAAACCTTTGTGCCCATTCCAACGTGTTCCTATGTGACTACTGGAAAATCACAGAAATACCTTGGAAATGCATTCAGCGAGCATGCAAACTCCACACATCAGATGACCACCTGCTGTTCAAACCTTATTGAAGTGAGCCGCCAGAAATCCTACATTTCACGTTGTTACTGCCAGAATATGTATGTGACATCAAAGGGTGTAGGAGAGGCAATGAGACGCCTGAGTAAGAATCACCTTTGCAGAGACTTCTACACAGAATAAATGTCACCATACATACTGCACTATACATGCAGAACACTAACAAGACAGCTTGTGTGTCTCTGGTGGAATTTATTTTATTCAACAATAACGGTGTATGTGTGCATAAAATCAAAGAAATGCATATTTTTTTCATTCCTGCACTTCCCCAAAAGCCTGCCCTCTCTTCAAGCAGCTTTAACAACCAACTGTTTGTTTACATTCTCTATCAAAAGAGGGAAGTAATTTGACATTTTATAGCTCAGTGCACCGCAGCACTGTAAAGCTTAGATTGTGGGATGGATTTTCTTTTGTTTGCGGATGGTGGTGGTTGCAATGTTTATAGCTTGCAGTATAAAACTACAGTATATGAACACATCAAACGGCAAGGAGAAGGAGATGTTTAATGACCTAATATCGGCTGTTTTGCATCATACTAATTAAGAGTTTTCAACCTTTAAATATAATTTCTTCCACATCAGAATTACGACTTGGTAACTGTGATCTTCCTTGGTCTTTCATCAGACAAACCCAGATGTAATGGATGAGGTGCTGTAGGCCTACTCTCAGTCGCTCTGTAATATCAGGCTAACCTTTCCATCTCTTTCATCACTGAACCGACGTCTCCTGTGTGATCAGCCTGAGTGCCGGAGTGAAAAATAAATTTTGAGTCAGAGGGCAGCACTTTGTGAAATCACGCTGATGTGGTCACGCTGCTCATATTCCAAATGTAGGTAAAGGAATTGGATTGTTTGTTAATCTGTCTAAATTCATAAACTTAAAGAGGCCCTATTGAGCTTTTTTCCTATGGATTGTTATATAGAGAGGCAAAGTCCCTCCCTTTCCGGGGGACCTCCTCCATGGGACCTTATTTCAGAAAAACTATGTATTGAAGTCAATGGAGAGAGAAAGATTATCTTTCGATCCCGTTTGAATTGTGCCACGAATTACACATATGATGTTTGTCAATTTAAAAGATAATTTTGCAAGTAAAAAAAAAAAAAAGCGTTTTAAAACTGTGAAGTAACACTTTTTTTTTGTGTGAAACCGCTCAATGAACTACATCTCCCGTCTCGCACCACACACCAAGACGGCCGTCATGTTGGCACATTTCACCTCTTTCTTTCAGAATGAGGCGAAAAGTATTAAACGAGGAGAAAATCACTACAAGTCTGGGCATGTTGAGAGCTGTACATACACACAAGGGGAGTTAGTCGGTTCCCTAAGAGAGCCAGCATGCGGGACCGGGATTCTGGGATTTGTAGTCTTTCTAGTCGCGTATTTTTCATAGTCTTATATTTCAACAGTTTTAAGACAATTTGACATGGAAATTATTTTTTAAGATTGACAAACATCATATGTAATTCATGGCACAATTCAAACGGGATCGAAAGATAACTTTTCTCTCTCCATTGACTTCAATACATACTTTTTCCATGGGTCGGAAGTAGATGGGCATGATTTCGCCTCTCTATAGGTTTATATAACATTATAGCTTCCCCCCCCCCGAAGCGCCTCCATTGGACTAGTGACATCCCTATGTGACACCCATGCATCTATGGTTAAATTGCGTGACATCTCTAAGCCAGCTAACCAAGCTGGTTTCAGACAGAGGGTGAAAGAGGTGCTGCAGCACAGGCAGTATGAGACAAATAAATACTTTTTGGAAAATTAAAGCATTAAATATGTCACAGTAGAGACACTAAATACAAATACATATCAGAAAATGAGCATTAAATGTCCTCTTGAACAATGTGCACATAGTCTGTGTACAGTAGGGAAGAGCAGTAGCACACAAAATATATACAGATTTTTTTAAATGTCACTATAAACTATTGTTCGTCTGATGTGGTCAGGCTTATTCCATTAATTCTTGTCTTGTTGTCTTTATATTACCCAGCAGTTTCAGGAAATGACCTTTTCATAAAATAAAAGCCTTGTATTTGTGATCTGTTTTTATTGACTAACATCCTCAGCTGGCCGTAAGGGGCTGCAAACAGAGTCAGGAAGTATTATAAAATATCAGACTAATGCATGTTTGCTTATTAGCCAGACTTATCCTTTGAGCATAGGAGCGGCAGAACAAATAACCCTCGAGTATAAAGGCCAATGCTATCTGAATGCACTTTGAATGTTTGATGTCAATGACATAACATTTTGTGTTACTACTGGAAGAGATGACAGCCTTGGATTTTTTATTTTTGTTTTGTAAAAGAAAGCTTCATCAGGGTCCTTGGTTACTTGAACTCCTAATTATATTCCTCTGGTGAAAACAGTGCTTGTCTTGGTGCAAAAGAGACATTGCAGTAGTAATCATATCTACATTTGAAGGATGGAGAAAAAACTGAAAAACCATAGTGAGAAAAAAATCGTGCTTCAAATCAAATCAAAGTTTATTTATAAAGTTTATTTATAAAACACATTTAAAAGCGATTTTTGGTCGGGCCAAAGTGCTGTACATGTAATAAATACTACAATCACATAAAAACACATTACTACAATCACAATAAAAGACAATAAATTACAACAGATATAAAAAATTTTTAAAAAAACACAGGGAAAAGTCAGCATTCGTGCTCCGCTCTGACTTAAAGGCCAAGGAGAAGAAGTGTGTTTTAAGAGTAGATTTAAAAAGCCCTAGGGTCTGGGCCGACCTCACATGGAGAGGCAGAGTGTTCCAGAGCCTAGGGCCAGCTGCTGCGAAGGCTCGGTGCCCTCGGGTTTTGAGCCTGGTCTTGGGCACTATCAGCAGCAGCTGACAGGTGCTTCCCTTATAGGACTGTAATTCCCATACTAAAAAAACGTTGTCTCATTAAAAATAATAATCATAGGATTTGACATAAGTAGCAACATGAAACCTAGCTCTATCTCGCACAATTAAATAACTGTCTAGCTTATCAATTTGCTCACTCCCTAATCCTATTTCTGCTCACAGAATACTTTGAAACATGTTCCTGGTTACATAATGTGTTTTTCAAAGATAATGGTGCCAGGGTCAGGCTGTGCAGGTGGTCTGACTCCCATACAAACACCTACCAGTATTTTCCACTCATTCTCCAATACACCAATACATTTTAAATGGTAAATGGACTGCATTTGATATAGTGCTGTTCCGTTCTTTACAACCCCTGAAAGGCCTTACATATTCAAGCTAGCCTTCACCCATTCACACACACTCATACAGAGAAAGAGGCAACATTCACACAGCCATTTGAGGCAACTGCTGGTTAAATATCTTGCCCGTCCGTGGATACATTGACATGTCGATGACAGGTATATTTTTATTTGTTATGTTCAATCTGGCTACAGGTCGTTAGAAATGATTCCTCTGTCTGGATTCTAAACAACATCTGTTGAGAAATATGTCTGAAATGCTATGATCTGATTTAGAACATCCATTGGTTGTATTTGAACAAAGCCTTAGTGGGCAATGCCACACTACTTTTTTTTAAACAAAACTGAGAGTGAAAACTGAGGAGAGTTCAAGGGGTTTACCTCTGTTCCTGAAGAAAAAAAAGAAGCCTTTGCTGAAGTGCCCTAAAGCTGCATTCCTTCTAATGTCCAGCAGGAGGCAACTGATGTATAGAAGTCTATGAAAATGTTCCTTATTCTCCCTTGATTCTTTACCTCAGTACACCATATATTAGTAAGGTTATTGTCCTACTTTAACATCTTCTTCAAAACAGTTGTTTTTTTCCACGATAAATCAGTGTTTCTTTTAGGCCGTGCCTATCTTTTGATTGACAGGTCAGTACTACAGGATTATCTGGTTTGCGTGTTTTTGTATCCTAACTTTCATGGTGTGTGTATAGTTCATGAAAACCTTGTTCATCTTTAAAGAACTTTTCTAAATTGATGGAATAAGAGTATCTAGTGTGAGTCATTCCTGCATCATGCCTGTTTCATGGGTGAAAAATACCTTTAGAAGACTCGGGGGGCTTTATACTGTACGTCTTCAGTGCTCTCTGTAATATGAAAGTCACCTTCAGAAAGTGTTTATTTTTTTACTTGCTTTTAACTTGCCTTGAGCAGAGCAACAAAGTGTGTTTTGACACGATTACACATGAGGTGGGAGTTAGTGCTCCTTCAGTGACTTCGAGGAGCAGCTCCTCTGCTACAGTATCTCATCTGATGGTGGAGATTGTGGCAGGGAGATCTATAGATTAAATGAATAATTTAAATCCGGCATTTCCGTAAGAAGAGTGTTTGTGGTCTCACCAAAGCCCTCGACTTGTTAAAGCGTGGCCGTGCATCAATAGACATGTGAAACAGATGGTGTATGAATTAAGCAATCATACACGAGAGGCCGTTCTTGAACGTCATTATTGGTACGACATTACTGCGGCAGGACCGAGGCGCTTGCGCTCTGCTTGAGTTAATCTCCGTCAGAAAGTAGTTCCTAGAAAGTAGTTCCCATGGTAACGATAGCCTTTTTTCCAACGCACTCAACTCGTCAGTTGAAACAGCCGCAAATCTTTCGTTTGTTTTGTGGTCTGTGTCCATGTCCAACCATTCATCAATACTGAGGCCCCCCAACAAATCAAAATTAACTTTAAAATCTGACATGTTGTAGCTACCGATTTCCAACGAGAGACAATGTATAACAATGTAACGGCTGTGTGTCGCTAAACGTCGCTATGGAAACCACACGATGTAGGCTCATGGAAGTAGTTTCGGTAGGCTAGTGGCGTGTGTAGGCCACTGGATACTTTGTGATTAGGCACGTTCTATTTGATCGTTGTTTGATCGTGGAATCAAACACGCCTATTGACCAATCGAGAGCTTGCTCAAACCTATGTGTTATTAGTTGGGTCCAGGACCTCAATCCCGTGACCATTCTCTGGCTAACATGTTTTGACGATTGATTTGACATCTATGGACCTTTTAGAAAAAATTTAGAAACACGGTCCCTCGAAAATTTGCCGGCATTTTTTGCTAGGGGGCCAAATCCACAATGGCCGCCGGCGCCATCTTGAAAAATTTACTTTTGAACCAGAGCACCTACAATCAAGTGTAAATACACTTTTTGCACTGAATCTACCATGGGGAAACCGATTCTGACATCAATTTGACGATAAAATGTAGTTTTGACCAAAATATCCAAGATGGCCGCCAGCGCCATCTGAAAAAGTAACTTTTGAACCCCATCACCTACAATCAAGTGTAAATACACTTTTTGCACTGATTTGACCATGGGGATTCCGATTCTGACATCATTTTGACGTTATAACATCATTTTTACCCAGATATCCAAGATGGCTGCCATATGCTGGAGTGAAAAGTAACATAAAATGAAAGCAATTCATAGTGTATGATAACAAAATCTATCTTTAATAGTTGTAACTAAAAACAAATGAAAACAAACTTATAAAACAGTTATACAATGTATAATTGTCACATAATATGGTCATATGAA
>NW_011359711.1:0-5301 GCF_000735185.1 Notothenia coriiceps
ACATTAAACACTGCATTTTAATTTGTGTTACATGGCTGAGTAAATAACAAACACTGGACTCACCAAAATCGACAGCAAAAAACTCTTGTTTACATAAATGCCACGTAAATCCAGTGCGCAACACTTTATTCGCTGTCCTCCACGATAACGTCCACCTTTCCATATCTTTGGTTTGAACACCAACGCATCGACATGTGAGGGAAGGAGGCTTGACCGCTTTCGGGTGACAGTGTTGCCTGCCAGGGAAAAAACCCTCTCACTCGGGGTGCTTGTGGCTGGAATAGCCAGGTAGCTCCTCGAAAGCGGGGGAAGCGGTGCACGTTTTCTGCCCACCACTCCAGTGGATTATCCATTGTGGGGATATGCGGTGTCCGCTGGCAGTAATCCCGTAGCTCATCATCCGCATCACTGTTGACCCGTGTTTTCTTGCTGTTCGTTTGCCTCTGTTCAGTGCTGACGCCGGTCCGTTGCTCACTGGTGCTAGCATTACTGCTAGTGCTAGCTGTCAGCAGCGGGTGTTTCACCTTCAGATGGTTGCGCATAGCAGATGCATTTGTATTGTACTTCAGTACAGCTGTACACAACTGACACTTCACTGTGGAGTTGGTTACATCTTCGTTGAAGTACTGCCATACATAAGAATGTCGGACGTGTTTTGTAGCATTTTGCAGCACCTCGTTTACCTCCATTTTTTTCACGACTAGTTGACTAGGGCCTACAGCGCCGACTAGTGGTAAAGGTAGTCGACTAGTCGATTAGTTGGTGAAACCCCCTAGTGTGTGTTTGTGTGTGTGTGTGAAGTTCAAAGTGCATTTGTACTCTGAGGGGAGGAGGGATAACCTGCTAACTACCATGATGAAATCTCTCTTTTGTTCACTAAACACACACACACACACACACACACACACACACACACACACACACACACACACACACACACACACACACACACACACACCCCATCAGTTAAGGTAATCACAACCACTTATGGTACACATGTTGTTGTTTTTTAAGAACGCTGGATGTAAACAGTCATATCATTTGTACTGACCTCCTAGCTAAGATTATACCAACAGATGAGATAAACAACATCTAACTATCAATGCTTTGTGTCCCAAAGGCAATATCTTTATTTCAAAGACCCCCCCAAGACCACAAGAGGTCAGGAAAATATCAACACAGACTATTAAAAGGTTTTGATCAATAGACTAATGCCATTCTTTTTTTCTGGTTAGGTTTCTGATCAAACTTTTAAATATGTAATTATCCCGACAACGTTGATAAGAGGTCACAAATTGGGACATTTCCCATGTATTAAACCAAGACGGGCAACTGGCAGTGTATATACTGTACATATAAATAATAATACATTTAAGCATAAAGACTTCTATTTTCCAGTGGAGTTTAATGCTTTACAGTACTTTCATCGTATCAAAACCCTGTTTCTGTTTTTTAACAGAAATAGTGAGGTTAGGAATTAGTTTGGGGTTTGTAAAACTTTACTCATGGAGATTAAGAATTTTCTTCAAATGTAACCTTTCTCTTTCTGTCAGGCGCTGTTTCCAGACGGCCCACTTCTATGTGGAAGACAGCGACTCCCCCAGGGTGGTCCCCAACGAGACAAACCCCGTCATCCCCATTCCAGGTAACAACCTGACACAGCACATTTATAATTCCTATGCAAAACTCGTAAGAGATTTCAGAAGTGTTATTTATTTGTTTGTTGATGTGTAATGGAACATATTTTGGTAGTACAGGACATTGTGCTCTCAAGCATTACCCACTGACTGGACCTCATTTAAGGATCAAACAGGTTCACTCTGTTTCCCTCTGATATCTCGTATTGGAGAATCGGCAGTTGTTAAATATTTCTCCACAGCCCGACTACTGTAACTGCTCTCAGATACTCTGTTGTCACCGTCAATGTTGCAGGTCTTGTGGCTCAGAGCTGCTAATATGGCTGATAATAAACATTGTCGTCAATAAAGAAATGTTTAATTTAATGATGTGAACAGATTTCACATAACTCTAAAAAGCAATACAATTACATTTAAATAAAAATTACTAATTTTAACTAACCTAATACAGTTAAGTGACATTTGTTGACATAATTCATTTAATTTAAAGTCAATTTTTCAGTTATTTCAGTGTAGATGATTGTTGATCAATGAGCTTTCACCTTTAAAAGCTGTCTCTCAAATATTTTTCAAGAGATTATTGGCTGGTTTGGGTGAACAAAGTTTACCTTGGTTTAACAACAACATCGAATGTTGAGAGTAAGTGATAATTCTGTATGAATTTAGTTTTTTTTAAATGTAAGGCCCAGGACAGGGGTGATGAATAATTACAAAAAACAGACATAAAACCTCGGCAGAGCCTGAAAGCTGCTCCAGCTGGAGCCCCCAGATCCAGGATTTGGATCCAAACCTATAAAATCAATTAAAGCGTGTGGGGCCTCTTCACAGTACAATGGGCCTTGGCTCAGTTCAAAGTTCAAAGGGCCAATGTGCCCAGCACGGCAGAGTCCAGAACAGACATAGAGGGTCTGCCATTGGTTTTATTTTTTCTCTCAGCAGGATCTGAGCCCGTTTTGGAATCAACATTATGCACTGTGGTGTGATATCGTATGATATTGTGATGACCACTGGAAGTGTAGCTCGACGGACATTTGAGACTGAATATCAGGGACTGTGTGTGGGCATCAGAGTGTGTGCAGCAGACAGGGTGCTGTCTGACCATATGTTAGCTGTGTTAATTGTCTCAATAAGCTCAGGCCTAGAGCCTCACACATCCCATAATCCGCTTTAAGACCTAATGCTGAATATAAAGCTGCAGGCAGCAGCACTTACCAGAGCACCTTCCATTAAACACACACACACACACACACACACACACACACACACACACACACACACACACACACACACACACACACACACACACACACACATGCTATTGTGTAAGTGACTGTACTCCACTGTCTGAAAAATATGTCAAAGCAATAAAAAGAGATTGGGTCCATTCTCCTTGTAGCTAATTGGACACCCTGCCTGCTGTGTTAACTGACACACCAATCATTTTTGACATATTTGCATACCTAAATGAATATCTTGCAAGACAGAGTGAGAGCGAGCGAGTGTGTGCTCTTATTAATATTTGATGAAGACTAAACTGAGGGGCACACTGAGAGAGTTTTAGCTGTTTTTTCATCCTCTTACTTGACCGGGCCCCAATCCTCTGGGTCCAGTTCAGCTACAGTATGCATGCTGTCAGCCACTGAAGAACGACCACTTGGCTACAGTTTGTCTGCAGCAGCTGAAACATGCACACAGTCCTGAGCTGTCCTGCTTAAAGCTCCCACAACCTACATCAGAAAATGACTTATGCAAGCTTTCTTGTTGTGATTGGACTCACGCACCACTTAGTTCCATGAGAGAACATGCTATGCTCATATCACTGGTCTTTATTAACATCTAGCCATCTATTTTGAATATCTAGGGCAGGGATGGGCAAATGGCGGCCCGCGGGCCGCATGAGGCCCCCACCTCCTCTTTTTGCGGCCCTCAGATTAATTTATAAACAACGTAATTAATAAAAAATTAAAAGATGTTTACATTTTTCTTTTACCTGTAGTACTGATACCGTCCACTAGACTCCTAGTTACGTCGCGAGGTGCATACATGATTTCAAATACCGCGAAATAATCTCTGACGCATTTGTGTGTATTCTGTTTGTTTCCCGGGGAAACAATAACAAGAAACACCGGTTGTTGTTATGCCTGCTGTGACGTTAAGTTGCCTCTTGTAATTATGCCTTCACAAGCTTAAAAGTTGTTTTTATCATCTGAATTTGGCAAAACAAGTTTAATATTCTTAAAACCAAGACTTTGGTTATTTGAAATCAGATGAAAACAAACTGTCACGGACCCTGCCGTGTTATCTATGATTATTACGCTTTTCATTCATAATTTCAGAGGGAGGGAGGGGGAGTGGTGCTGAGGAACAGCATAGTGCAGGCTGACAGGTCTCTGTGTTGACATTCCCCTTATTGTGGAATAAGGGGAATGCAGAGACAGGCTACAAGTGTTTTAGGTTCAAGTTAGACAACTAATGTCTGGGTTAGTGTTCATGAATTCATGTGTATGTCATCTTAATGGTTAATCTCAAAACACACATTTTCCGTGCTTTCCAATAGTTTAAAATAGTTTTATTCCACTGTTTAATAACCTGTTCAATACAAACATGCCACTTGCAAAAATGAAATGACATTTCTGTGAACTGATATTTGTTTAGTGAGCTTATTAGAGGATGTTCCCATTTTTTGGGGTTGTTCCCTTTGATTGTAAAATGTCAATGAAGATGTCAGACTTAGTATATTTGTTAATAATTACATACAACACATGGAATTTTTGTGTGAGTGTGTTCCAAGTGAATCTGCGGCCCCCTGGTGGCCAGTACATCAATGATGTGGCCCCCACACCATCAAAGTTGCCCATCCCTGATCTAGGGTAATAAATAAACATAACAGTGAATACAAATAAATGGAAATGTTGCCTTGACCTACGACAAGGACAACTTTCTATCTCTTTGTGGTTGCAGGCATACATCACTCCCAGAAGATTTGATAAGGACTTCCATCTTGACCTTGGTAACCAGAGGTGGGAATTAACTAAGTAATGATGTGAAATAGAATCAAGTGTTGAATCAGACTTTAGTTCCACCTGGAGTAAATCCACAAGCTACCCTGCAGTATACAAAGTCATTCAAACTAGCTGCACCTTTACCAGCTTTGAGAACACTTTCATATCATATCATATATATTATTCTGAAATGGAACAATCTGCACAATCACTACTTTTACTGTCGCTACTTTCACTATATGTTGATGAGAATACTTTTGTACTTTTACTTGAGTAACATTCTGAATGCAGGACTTTTACTGTAATAGAGTATTCCTACACTTCTACGTTTACTCAAGTACAAGATCTGAATACTTCTTCAACCTTTGTTGGTAATTTAGCAGATGGAGATTTCACGGTTGAAATTAAATTGTAGTCCTATTTCGTCCCTACTGACCACCAGAGGCGGTGCTTTAGCACTGGATATATCCATTGCACGCATGCGCAGTTCGAGTACCTAATGACAACAAAGTCACCTGTGACCCACGTGACGACGGCTACATAGGCCGGCGTCATTAGCAGATTGTTTCCTTTTCATCTTCTCGCTTCGCGAGAGTAGGCCTACCATGGTTGCATTTTTGTAACCTACAAGCGTTTGTAGGAACGTTAGATCTAAGGATTTC
>NW_011359711.1:10543-14915 GCF_000735185.1 Notothenia coriiceps
TATATATATATATATATATATATATATATGTATATATATATACACACAGTGCAATAAGCTTCTTAGTGCAATAAGAAGCTACAGGGACGTTAATCTAACGTCGGTAATATTAACTTTATTTAATACAACATTTACGGTACAATATTTAATCATCCAGCCCATGTAGTATAATATTTTACAAGTGATGAATTACAGCAAACATGTGCAATATATTCATTATTACAGCTCCATGGGATGGCAGTCCGTTGTTATTGTGCTTCCATGGGTAAAAATAAACGCATGTAGTGCTGAACCTGCTGAACACGTAACATGAACGTGCCGGGCGGTGCGGTCCCGTGGGTTAGATGCGCTTTCATAATGCAGAGGGATATAACTCTCAGAATAACGTTATTAGCACATTTTTACAACTTGAGGAACCAATTTCTTTAATAAGGGCTATACAAGTGTTCCTACTGGGTGGTTTATTTAGTTAAAAAAAAATTATCCAACGATTTACAGACCATTCTTTCCCCATGTAAGTCAATGGGAAAAAGTGTTTCCGGGCCCAGCAACCTAAAGGAAGTGTAGTACCGCCGTTTGGCCACAACGAATATTCTACTCAGAGTCCGGCGCACTTCCTGGGGGCTTGGCAGTGACGCGTCCTAAAACCCGGAAGTAAGCTGCGCTCGGGTTCCCTCGACAAAAAAGCAATGGAATTTCTCCATATGGTTTTGGAGAATAGCTCAAAATAAGGTCTGTGTAATCAACCTGTTAGATAAATGCACGTTTTGTTCTGCCGGATAATATCCACATGTCTACCCTACTTTTATAATTTTCTAATCATAAATCTAATCGATAGATTTATGATCGATAGATTTATAATTAGCATAAATTCGTTAATGATGGCTCACTTCAGTGATAGTGATGACATCGTTCGAAATTATTTACAGAGTCATTTTCAAGATTGAGTTACAATGATAAATTGGAGTAGCAAAGGATCAGCTGAATGACCCGCCATCAAGTGCTTCATCAAAAAGGACAGGAGGATGGACTTTGTGTTTAAGTGATTTGATCATCAAAGTCAAAGTCAATTTCCTAGGTATAAAAGTCACGGCTCGCCACTGTCACTTACATTACATGACAAGCAGGATAACATGTTTTAAAATGAATGAAAGTTTATTTATTAAAAAACATAAAGGCGATTATAAAAATGAATAAAACCTGATTCAAGTCACCTCAAAAGGCAGAAAATAAAAACGGAATTTATGAAAATAGAACATATCTCAACAAAACAACACTAGTACCATTGATGATTCCTAAAGTGTAAAAAGGAAAAGGAATAAAACACTATCTGTTTGTGTAAATGATCCCTTCTTGTCTCACATGACCAATAGTACACTTGGCTTTTCCCAAAAAAGTCTGAAGCGCAGGTAGCAGCCCCGAGAGATTTAGATATAGGAATATCTTGAGTAAAAATCGTAAAGTGATGCTCATTAAAAAAATTAAGCATTTGACATCCACAGTACATTTTCAAAAATGCAACAAGTTTAGGATACCTTGCAAACCACAAATGTACAGACTTTATCAGAATGACAAAGCGGTGTGTGTTTGTGCGTGCGTGCGTGTGTCCTTGTCCAGGAGGTTCAACGGTGCATTGCGGATATGAAGCTCACGTCAGAGCACTCCAACCACCCCGACAACAAGCACAAGAACAGATATATCAACATAATAGCCTGTGAGTACACACTTCAACACGCCATAATGTATACCATGTTCTATGTTTTTGATATAATACGCACATATCCTGTAATTCAATCTGCTGCAGTAAATATAAGACACTTTTAATTTAAATGTAGTAAGATGTGAAGAGATCTCAGACTCAGCCAGTCCACAAATCTGACAGACTCTTCTCATTATTTCCCATATGTTTCATGCATTAACCAGGGAGATGAAAATCATATTCAGCTCTGAAATTATAGTCAAAACGCTTTTCATCCAAGTGGTAACTAATGTTGCAACCAGTTCCACCCAGTTTATTATGTTTGCTAGTTTTTGTTTAACATTTGTTGAAACACTTAGTGTGTTAATGGTTAACCAGACCAACAAACTACCACAAACCCTGCTGTGCTAAAACGCCACACTCAGGCCGATGAATACTTGATTCTGTAATAAATATTTCACATGCCTCATACAAGCATCAGAGTGAGATAGCAGCTCAGTCTTATGTTTATCAGGGTGCATTCTGGGAGCTAAAGGCAGTCCCATGCTGTTTAAAAGTGTGTAAAAGCTACACCACAGACCAGAGTGTGTACCTCAGAGGTGAATGTGCTTCCTGGTTGGCAGCAGGTGACTTGGAAAGGTCCCAACATTACAACATGACATGGAGAGATGTGTGTGTGAGCTCATTCACACAAACACACTAACTGTGTGTGTGTGTGCGTGTGCGTGCGTGCGTGCGTGCGTGTACCGCTCTGTTTCCTCCTCAGACGACCACAGCAGGGTGAAGCTGAGGCCGCTGGCTGGGAAGGACTCCAAACACTCAGACTACATCAACGCTAACTATGTGGATGTGAGTACTTCAACACTGGTGTGTGTGTGTGTGTGTGTGTGTGTGTGTGTGTGTGTGTGTGTGTGTGTGTGTGTGTGTGTGTGTGTGTGTGTGTGTGTGTGTGTGTGTGTGTGTGTGAGAGTGTGAGAGTGTGTGAGAGTAGAGAAATCATTTTGGAGATGATGGCGCAAAAGCAGAATCAAGACTCCAGGTATATATCTTAGATATAATCTCCAGTTTCAGACTGTAATGATGAATTATGTCGTTTGTTATTCATCCATTAGGGTTTTAACAAGCCTAAAGCTTACATTGCTGCCCAGGGACCCCTCAAGTCCACCTTTGAAGACTTCTGGCGGATGGTGTTGGAGCAAAATACCGGCGTCATCGTCATGATCACCAACTTAGTGGAGAAAGGCCGGGTACGCTCTGAATCTCACACAGACTCAATGTATATTTGTGTATTTATTGGGAGGTTTAAAAAAATTGCAAAACTTGTCAAAAGCACCCCCCCCCACCCCCACCCACCCCACCCATTACACAGTGATTACACTAAATGGAAAGACAAAAGAAAGCATTATTCCCTGCTACTCAGGATAAATTAGTTTCTCACTGCAGTCATTTGGACTTCAAAACACATTGTAACTAACACAATCAAACAACAATTAGGGCTATTTATAGATTAGCCAATTCCATGGTTCTGGTGTACTTGCTCACAAAGGCAACACTAATATTCAGGGGTTAATACATCAGGGCAGCTTAATGATATGTTTACTCAGTCTCATGTTTTCTTGATATCTCAGTTTCATTATACAGACATATTCTCATTTTAGGCAACAGTTTTTCCATTTAAATGTTCATGTAGCTGTATCTACAGAGCCAAATATAGAAGGAAAACAAGAAAGAAAAATAGTACACAAATAAATCAATAAAAATGTTCTCAATCTCATGTTTGTTCTTTTTTAGATGTGTGAAAAACGTTTCCACAGAAACGTGTTACACTGACAGAATTGTAATGCACATGCACTATTTATCTGATTCATGTGTGTGTGTTTGTTCTACAGAGAAAATGTGACCAGTACTGGCCGACAGAGAACAGTGAAGAGTACGGCAACATGCTGGTGACTCTGAAGAGCTCTAAAGTTCACGCCTGCTATACGGTGCGCCGCTTCACTCTTCGGAACACTAAAGTCAAAAAGGTGAGCGGGAAGAAGCAACACAGGCAGCATGGGGTGGGAGGGTGCTAGTCACCAGAGTTGTGTGTAATAATATAACTTTTTTCGGTAACGGAGTAGTGTAACGCGCTACTTTTATAATTCAGTAATCACACTACAGTTACTAACATTGCCCCGACACGCGTTACTTCGTTACTTACTAAAATCAGTCATAATCACACTGACAGACAAGAGGGGTTTCCGCTGCAGGTTTATATGTGGTTTATCTGCGCGACTTGTGCGTCCACATCTCCACGTGCAGTGCTGCATAAACATGGCTGAGTCAGCGATAACCTTCGAGGGGTGGAGGTATGCACTGCACGTGGAGATGTGGACGCACAAGTCGCGCAGATAAACCACATATNTATTCTTCGGACGAACTCAGCCATGTTTATACAGCACTGCACGTGGAGATGTGGAAGCGCAGATTACGTACATTTAAACCTGCGGCGGAAACCCCTCTTGTCTGTCAGTGTGATTATGACAGATTTGAGTAAGTAACGAAGTAACGCGTGTCGGGGCAATGTTAGTAACTGTAGTGTGATTACTGAATTATAAAAGTAGCGCGTTACACTACTCCGTTACCGAAAAAAGTTATATTATTACACACAACTCTGGTGACTAGCACCCTCCC
>NW_011359711.1:15133-15822 GCF_000735185.1 Notothenia coriiceps
GCCGCCTGCTGGTAAGGAGAGTTATTGCCACTCACGCATGCGCAGTTTGTACGTGCTCGGCGAGTTAAGTAAGGAGTAGAGCAGGGGTCGGCAACCCCTGGCCGTGCCAGCATTGGAATATATATTTTGGAATAAGTGGAATAAGTGTGCAAAAATATTAAAATTGTATTTTCGGATCCTGAACGAGACCGCCGCCAGAGCGCGTCTCCCCGTTCCCTGCAGAAGGAAGCCATGCACGTAACGCAGCCCCGCTCTCTTTAACTCCAGGTGACTTTCTGCCGCTTTCCTCCGTGGTGCAGTGCTGATCGTTTCACCACGGAGGAAAGCACTTCACTAATTGCAGTACCCATAAGGAGCTGTACAAATGCCGCAGTTTTTGCGTGGCTGTGTATTTAGTTGAAAGCCCAGTGGCGATCTGCTCATCTCTCATCTAAATAATATGCTACAAAGGGGCGGACTGGCCAACTGTGTGTTGAACTTTCCTGTCGGCTCCCAGACCGTAGTCGAGGAGGGAAGAAGCAACAAGCTTCAGGTTCAATAACCAACTTTAGCTTAAATGACTGGAGAGAGGCGAGCTCTTCTTGGGAGGCCGTTGCATTTATTTAGCTGTTCTTCTGTTTCACAAAATACATCACAGACCTCTGTTTTTCTGCTGCCTCGTTTCACTTCCAGAAACATACACGTTCCCT
>NW_011359711.1:19395-26808 GCF_000735185.1 Notothenia coriiceps
CACTACCACGCCCACCTCCTACCTATCCTCCAACCGAAGACTACTCGCCTCCGTCGCCTTTCCGCCGGACACGACCAACTCGTCCAGACGTTACCATTCGGTCCCTGGCCGAACATGGCTGTACGCTGCCCAATGAAAACAGGAGAATCAGTAAAGGTGGTAGTGACACTATCACCTATGAAACTGCTGCCCCTCCGGTACACCTCCAAGACCTCCTACCCTCACTACACCAGAGCACTCGCCCACACCGCTCCTCCGCCCGTCGTCTCCCTCCACCTACCAATACGGTATCTCCTACGATAAACGTCATCTGCTCAGTCACTCACTACTTACGTACTTAGTCCCAAAAGTCGTCGTCTCCTCCCTCTACCGTACCCCGCCTCCTGCCCGTTACAAAAATGTCCACCTTTTATCCGCCAGTACCACCTACACTAAATAACACCCAGCAACTTAACTAGACCTGACAACTTTTATGAGGCTTTCCAACGCCTACACTCCCCCCCTCCTATCTCACACCGACAGTTACCACTTCAACTTAAGACCTACAAGAAACTATGCCCTACACAACACACAAAACAAACACAACGAGAGGGGATATAACTACACACAACAAACCCAGCAAAACGTGACAAGTCACAACTACAACCCAACAGGAGGAGAATTTACAAAAAAATAAAGAACCTCAACTGGTCAAACCACTCTACACCTACACAACAACTCCACCATACCAAAACAACTACATTTTTTCACATACAGAAAACACAGATCGTCACTTTAACCTTCCCAACACGGGAACTTAACGGATAATATTACACACAACAATCCATAACCTTCCTTACTTTCTCCTCAACCAAGAGTTCTAGTTAGGGACACCAAATAGAGGAACAGTTTACTCCTCGTCACATAACACTAACACACGTCAACAAAATTTTTTGACACAGACAGAGGCCTTCCATCACAGCGGTTTTACCCTCACGGTCAAAACAGGGGGGGGGGGAGAATTATACAACAAAAATACACATACTAGGCTACCACCCTCAGGATCAGATCCACACACACAAATACACAGACTTATCGAAACGCCACTCCAGACATTACACAATATACATACACCTACAGTTACACAACGGAACGATATACATACTACTATCACACCAGACACCACTCAATTTATAATACGACCAACAACGACAAATAAAAATATAATGACACAGCACATAATTAGGAGAGAGGAACAGAAAGACGGAAAGAGGGACGAATAAACGTCGGGTCCTCGGCCACCAATATATATAACCCCCGAGCACCAAATTTAGGACACAGGTACACCTACAGCGAAATTATACAATCAATATTATAACCACCTATATAATATTTTTGCACACGCGAACAAACACACTTACACAGAGAGAAACACACAATAACATAAAACATACATATCACTCGACACCAAACTATAACGCTCAATAACACCACGAGGAGGGAGTTTATATATATAACAGCGAACCAGTACAGCGCTGGCAACCATAACAGGGAAAACACCCGAGGAACCACTCAGCAATACCACCCCCAAACAAATCCACACACATATATAACACACATACAAAAAAAAAACAGACACTACGATGCGCGTCCCGACGTCCACCAAAAAAAACCTCAACGCAAAAAGCAAAAGCGAAGTGGCTCGAATGACCATATACACAAGACATATCATGAGGCGAGATATTGATACAAGAGACTTTTGATCGCCCACATACAATCGAGTCAATGACACCCTACGCACGGCGCCATCTCACATCCGACACTACTCCACTCGCCGGGGACCCCGTCTACACCCCACAACCAAAAAAAAAGGCTCTACAACCCTCCGTCAAACACTCTCGCGGATGTCTCCTCGAATGACCTCCCGAAGAGTGCACGTCGTCGACTAGACACAACGACTTGTAAAGGCGACCTAAACACCTATTTTCCTTACTTCCTTTTGTATTCCCTGAACAATCTCGTTAGACAATCGCAATCGACCAAAGTTTCCCCTTTATATGAACAACTAGGACCGTCTCTGTCACAGTTGTACGACCCGACGGCCACTATGTCTGGACTGACACCAACTTGTCTCTTTTCTGACAATGAAAAAACGTCCATCTTTAATTTCCGAACTCAACGCCTCGCCTCAACCAAAAGGACACCACCACGTGCAGTCAGGAAATTAAAGGGAACCATCTCGATTGGTAAACTGCAACGGCATTAGACGCCCAACAACGGAAGTTAAGTTACTCGCCCTAGGTACTATGTTAAAAAGAGGAATAACTCCAACACCGGACTCTCGTCCTCTCACCAGTCCTACGATTATCGTGGAATAACGACGTCCACACCGAATTGTCCTAACCCGGGTCCTTCGATAAGACGAAATTGCCACCGCCTGTCATTTTCACAATTGATTACCAATTTTTGACGACACAACTTCCGAATGCTCACCCAGGGACTACCGAATAGCTGTCTACAAGTACCAGAAAAGCAAACCTCGAGAGATCAACACACAGACAAGATACAACTCAACGAGTACAGACACACATGGAAACAAGTCATCCCACCACATTTAGGAACTTACAGAGTGTTTGCATATGACGTCATACACTCACTACCCACAACCTCGTTAATTTTTTAAGACATGGGTAGTGTGTTGTAACGCCAAATGTAGTCGAATCGCGATTCTTTCTATTGCGACGATTTCACCGACGTGACGACTACCTGAATACTAGATTATGCGTGTCCCCGCCGAGCTCACAAAAAAAAAAAGTCCCCGGTCCTACCTTCGACCATACACAAGCACGTCGTCCCTGCTACCCTTCTCTTTGATTAGGCGTGACCCCATTTGGACTCGCACTCTACGCTCCAGTCGGTTGTCCCACTAAGCCCTTTAGACAGTAAAGACGTCCCTCTCTCCCGTGACCCTTCCGACCTGACAGGTTTCTCGATTCCGATCGTCCCCCTTGACAGACCCGGTCGAAATTGAGACGACGAACACGACACAGACACCATGGGAATGGAACAGTAGAGAGGGACCAGTCGTCTAATTACTCGGTACGCACCCACCTTCCCTGGGTGACAAAAAGACGTTAAACCCCACAGTTGGCCTATGACAGTAACCACCCTTCAACTATAGTCGCACGCCATTTCTAAAACCTCTCTGTGAAGTGGGTAGGCAATTGCGTCTTCCTCTTACGGTTCACGACAGACCTCACAACCCATCCGAACGAGGACACTCGGGCACGTGTCCTCCTCAGACCTCGTCCCACTTCTCCAGTCCACTCTATGCTAATACCGCCAATAAGGACTGAAAAACAACCAGCGGCGTACCACACACACCTAATTCGTCTTTTCGCCTTCAAGGGGAGTTAGGGACAGAGCCTTCTCCGTCGCTGCCCCCTCCCTCTGGAACTCACTCCCACAACCCATCAGAGACTGCACCGACCTCACCACCTTCAAAAAACTCACAAAAACTCACCTCTTCAATCTGGCTTTTAATGTGTGATTGGTTTTGTATTATTTGACTTTAACTTTAACTATATATTTACTTGTTGTTCCTTTCTTCTCTTTTCTTTTCTCTTCACTATTATCTGTAAAGCGTCTTTGAGCACCTGTAAAAGCGCTAACAAATAAAATCTATTATTATTATTATTATTATTATTATTATTATAATATAATGTTCGTTTATTCATAACAAACAAACAAACAAACGGAACCAGCTACAGGTCCCTGACGCTGGCACGGGGAAAGTGCCCAGAGGAGACAGACAGCGACGTATCCGGCTGGGCTCTTTATTGAAGGCTTCCGGCCAGGTGTAGCTCATCAAGGTTTATGCAGCTCGTCACACAGGTGCAGCTCGTCAGGCAATGGAACCTGCAAACACAAACACACACACAACCAGACGGCACCCCACATGGTGTGGAGGGGTCGTCACAGTGCTCAAACTTCACATGTGTGCTAACAGTCCAGCTGTGAAGACATCTAAGTGACAGTTTTGAGATTTCTTCAAATTCAGTTGACATGGCAACATAATGCTCGCTATGAAACACGGTTTTCTCATAACTTCAGTGAAAATGCTCCAAACAGCCCAAAACTTCACAGGTTTGGTAACAATGCAGCCATCAACACATCTAAGCGTATTATGGGATGTCATCAAATACCGTTGCCATGGCGACAGATCATTCGCCATCAAGTTAGTTCAAAGTTTGCTCTTTTTACCTCCTTTTATTCTCTTATCACACATTCAAGCCCCCAGTGTTCATGTATCATTTCAATCTAAATTCTTCACTGTCTTCTTACACATTACATTTAAGCATAGCAGTTCAGCATAAAGCATTTCCACTAGCAATTTCTTCGGGAATTGCATTCTCTAGTTCCATCCTATTGTACAGTACATACTTTATTATTCCTGCATTTGACTTGCCCCATTTGAATCGCAATCTTTATTTCTTTATATCCTAAGTAAATCCTATCTTGCGCTGTATGCAAGACGTTTACTGCCAAAACTATGCTGTAGTTTGTTCATAGGCTAGTAAAACCTTTACATATTTTAATCTACTTTAAAAGGTTTGTGGTTAATTGAAAAAAACTGTAACATATTTTAGAGGTTATCTAATTGTTCTTTTTTTTTTGTCCCTCCCGCAGTTTGATACGTTCAAAGCTTTGATGCCTTCCTCCTCTCTTTGCTTCTTATCACCATGCAGGGTGGGAAGGGGAGCGGGAAAATGCGGGCGCAGAGTGAGCGGACGGTGTTTCAGTATCATTACACCCAGTGGCCCGACATGGGGGTCCCGGAGTACACCCTGCCCATCCTCACCTTTGTCCGCAGGTCCTCCGCTGCACAGCTGCCTGACATGGGACCCATGCTGGTCCACTGCAGGTACTGATTTACACCCCACTGTACTGACTGTACCCCCTCCACCACTCATCAATCTTTCACCAGAGTTATTAACTGTTGATCCCTTTTCATAGTGTGTGCAGTCATTTTGACTATTTTATTTTGTAGTTGTACACTTTAATTTAAGGTATTTTGGATTATTGTGAACAGAGGCATTAATTTCATCCTTGATTTACTTTTAATAAAGCACTTTTTGTAGGGCCTTTTGCAACGACTGCATATCCAAACAGCTTTATTGAACCTGCTGTCACAGTTGCAAGCTTGTATTTAGGGCATTTTACAGTAAGGCAGGAGGGGAAGTTGCTGGTAATTTTCCGCTGACTGTGGCCCCGGGGGATTCATTATGAAGCGCTCTGCTATCGTCTGTGAGCGTCGATAATAACGTGTCACACTGCCTCGCGCTGTGGCTGCAGACGCACCACTCATTATTACCATTTGTACTGGCAAATACACACACACATCCTCCCGTTCAGGAAAAAAAGAACACATACACACACTCACGTTCACTCTGCTGCTCTGGAGGAAACAGGAAGCCCTGAATCTGAGAGTAGTCTATGTGTTCATCATTCTGATTACATTTCAATGTGAGAGTACACATGCCAACAAGGCTACCATGTCTTTAAGAATAATGGATGCCCAAAATGAAAGAAAAGTCTTCTGGGAGGCTTGACGGCACAGTCACACATGCGTAAAAATAAAAATGGCGAGTACTTGCCTCCCGTTAACTTCATGTATGATATCGCAGGGAAAATAAAACATTTGCTTCCAGTAGCATAGCAAGTTCGAAAGAGAATGCAGAACAAAATAGGTATGGTGATATTTAAGTCACGGTTATGTCTGCGGACAAATGACAACATCCTGAAACATTCACAGTCTGACGTGACAGGATAATTACACCATGAAGACTGTGAGCCACTGAGCATTCCTATATCTGGACTTCCAATAATTTGTGTTTTTTTTTGCTTAATAGCAATTTGGGAAATATATATTTTATAAGAAGTACGTTTCTATTTTTCAATTTTTTGTTTCATTTAAAGGTGTTTATCTTTGATGTAGACCCTTACATAATAACAACAGTGAATTAAATGCGTAATGAGAATATACATTTTTCATGTCTTTGGCCTGGTTTGTGCTGCAGTGCTGGAGTGGGTCGGACCGGGACCTACATGGTGCTGGACAGCATGCTACGGCAGATCAGAGACAAGAGCACAGTGAATGTTCTTGGCTTCCTCAAACACATTCGTACCCAGCGCAACTACCTAGTCCAGACTGAGGTGTGTATCTGTGTGTGTCTGAGAAATGTTTGTTAGACTTATCTCAGGTAAAGCAGCACTAACAGGTTTCTGCTTGCCCGGTACCCCATGCTCCATCCATCCTTCATGTTTATAATACAGGCCTAATTATGGTAACCAAGTGTTTCACATTTTTGTTCTCAAGTGGACATTAAGGTGTAATGAATAAATGCCAGAGGATCATGTTTAGAATTTAATCAGTGGTTAACATCAATGTACATACCCAATACATGGAAACGTTACACCCTGCAAAAGTTATCTTTGTAAAAACTCAACAGACCGATTCAATAGAAGACAGGCCATGCGAGGACCAACATGGAGAAAGTCAACTGGAAGTCATGAAGGCACTGTCACACATGCAGGAAATTACTATTGGCCATCTTTCACGGACTGTTTGAGTGCACAAAAACGACTTTGTTTGACCCAATCATTGTAAACACATTGTTAATATAACTTTAACTGACTCCTCTTGCATCTTTCAGGAGGGTGTATGTTTGGAATGCATGTGTGGTTGGTTAGGCTGATGAATCATATCACTTTTTTCAACCGTTTGCACAGGAAAGAGAGTTCATTTCTTCTTTGTTGAACATTCATTTCTTAAGAAAATCCCCAAAAGGGCTGTAACTCATACTTGTATTATTTCAAAATTGATATTGGAATGCAAACGTATGGTTTGGGCCTGTCAAACAGACGAGCCTCTAAAGGTCTTTTTCTCACCGTTTGGCTGATCCAGGAGCAGTACGTCTTCACCCACGATGCCTTGATGGAAGCCATTCTGGGGAAGGAGACTGAGGTGGCAGCGAGCCAGCTTCACAGCTACTTCCACAACATCAGGACACCAGGGAGGAGCGGGCGCACACATCTGGAGAGACAGTTTAAGGTGATTTCAAACTCTCATTCAGAATTCGCCTTGTTAATGTAACTGCTGCTGAGTAAGGTTGCATTACCTGCTAACTATTATCTTACCAACTTATTAGCCTACTATGATTAGCTTTTAACTATCAGCATAGGGTGTCAAGAGGCTGTGTCATGCTATTCAGGCTATTACCCTTCCCCTTGTGTGTTATGAAGGTTTTTATGCAAGTAAACGGTCTGCAGAGTCACAAACCCTCAAAGTACACCCTGTAGCGAGTAAAACTCTGGAAAGTGGAGCCTCGCAGATGGGGGTGCTGCAGCCCCCTCAGCACCCAACCCCCCCCC